>NC_061830.1:31189781-31194781 GCF_019202785.1 Penaeus chinensis
CATTCATATTTTCATACGCAACAGTAGTTGAAGCAATAGTAGTAATTATAGTAGTATTAGTAATAGTAGAAACAGTAGAAGTTGTATCATTATTGGCAGTAATAGTAGTGGTAGTAGTATTAGTAATAGTAGCAACAGCAGCTCTCTCTAGAAGGCTCTTCTATAGTAGCAGTATAAGTAGTAGAAGAAGTAGTAGTAGTAGTAATAGTAGTAGAAGCAGTAGTAGTAGTAGTAGTAGTAGTAGTAGTAGTAGTAGAAGTAGTAGTAGCAGCAGTAGAGTATTAGCAGTAGCAGTAGTAATAGTAGTAATAGTAGTAGCAGCAGCAGTAGAGTATTAGCAGTAGCAGTAGTAATAGTAGTAATAGTAGTAGCAGCAGCAGTAGAGTATTAGCAGTAGTAGTTGTTGTTGTACCAGCAGCTTAGTAGTAACAGCAGCATTATCTTTATCGTTCGAAATGACATTGAAAATAACATTACAAAAACTGCAATAGCAGAAGGGACCTGAACATTACCGTGCCTCGCCCACACATGCGCTAGGCTCGCAGCACACAGACAGAGAGAGTTTAGGCCTCCCTCCCAGCCCTTGAATGAGAAGATTTGGAAGCGTCTATCGAAGGGCGTTGCGAGAGGCTAACGAGAGAGTATAAAGTCTAAAATTTACATATACTGTTAAGTTTCTCTCTCTCTCGCTACCTCATGGGTATCTTTACTATTCTGTGTTTGTTTACGTGTGGGTTTGTTTTGTTTTTGTCTGTTGGTCTGACTCTGTGTCTTGTTTATATGTTGGTCTGACTCTGTCTTGTTTGTCTGTCTGGATGTCTCTATGTATTCTGTTGTCTCTCTGGATGTCTCTTGTCGTTCTGTCTGTTGGATGACTGTTTTGCTTTGTCTGTCTCTCTCTCTCTCACCTCTCTCTCTCTCTTCTCTCTTCTCTCTACTACTCCTACTCTCATCTCTCTCCCTCCTCTCTCTCTCTCTCTCTCCTCCTCTCTCTCTCTCTCTCTCCCTCTCTCTCTCTCTCTCTCTCTCTCTCTTTCTTTCCTTTTCTTCCTCTCCTCGTCCTCTCTCTATTTGTCTGTGAAGCAATCATCTATGTTATATTTCAAGAGAGAGAGAGAGAGAGAGAGGAGAGAGAGAGAGAGAAGAGAGAGAGAGAGAGAGAGAGAGGAGAGAGAGAGAGAAAGAGAGAGAGAGAGAGAGAGAGAGAGAGAGAGAGAGAGAGAGAATGGGAATGGAAATAAAGACATAAACCAAGCTAAATTACGAGCGGAATCGTACTCCCGCCAAAAACAATAAACGACGCGTAGTAATTAGCGAAAAGCAAATAAAATATAACGGGCACAGAATAAAAACTTTACGATTATTTAAAAAATGTTCCATGTCAGGTAACGAACAAACAGGTAATCATCAACGATCATATTAATGTTGTGAATGTTAAACAGACACAGACAGACAGGCACACTAACGAAGGTCAGACACAGTGGATACTTAGACACAGAACCTTTATAAACAGAAATCTCAACCAGTTACAGATACACAGCACATGCAATCAGAAGCAAAACACAGTCAAGCACAGATACACAATTAGGCAGATATCAAAACCATTCAGGCACAGGTATATAGACTCACAGAAACGCAGGTAAACTAGATACAAACTTGCTTACCGACATAAATGCCAACAAGATACAGACATTTTGACAGACGTAAAAGACACACATGGGGAGATGTGCATGTACTTAGGGACAAAGAAACCGAGATACAGACATCCGTAAAGATTCAAAGGCCACAAACACACATTCACAGACATACAGACACAAAAGCTTACTAGGCATTAGCTACCTAGTGGCAGACATTAAAGAAGGGTCAAACACTGACAGACATAGACACATAAAAACACCCTAAACACAGGTACACACATTTGGATACAATAGCTATCTAGACGTGTATATAGTATCCACACAGACAGGCACAAAGGACATCCACACATCCGAACGACAGCCTTTCAAAATGCCGACGACTCTTGAAGGCACAAAGGCTGAAATGTTGTTACTTTTCCTCGCCGTTAATGTATGCGATCAAATGCTCTATCGGAGCCATAATCTCCTTACGTAAAATCTGATCCATTAAGCGGCATCACATTCAGGATACTTATCGATCAAACGACGACGGGGAAAAGGGAGTGAAGAGTGAAAGAGAGAGAAAGAGAGAGAGAGAGAGGGAGAAAGAGAGAGAGAGAGAGGGAGGGAGGGAGGGAGGGAGGGAGGGAGAGAGAGAGAGAGAGAGAGATAGAGAGAGAGAGAGAGAGAGGGCGAGAGAGGGAGAAAGAGGGAAAGAGAAGGTTCTTCTAAAAGTATGGAAAAAAGCGGAACATTCACTATTGTGGATTATCGTACTTCACTCGGGTTGCGGGGCTGATCTCTTATGGCGCCTGGCAAAATATCGTACTTTGATCACTCAACATTGCACGGCAAGGCGGCTCGCAGCTTGGGTAAACAGATCATAATTTGTTTTCGAAAATGACAAGGCTCATACGACATTACCGCTCCTGGACATTTTTTTCTTCTTCCTTTACATTTGTCTGTTCTTGCAATTTTCTTCATCGTATGATTTCGTGCCTTGTCATCGCCGGATTATACCTTCGGAGATAATCTTCATATTAATTACTGCACCAAAGCAGTTCCCTTCCGCAATGTGGATAACACCGAGGCGTAAATTACTGCTTCAAAAGGCGTAATCTTGATGAAAAAGAAATATAAAGTCCTTTTTTATTTTCCTTATTTCTTTTCTTTCGTATCACAATTCCTTTGACGGTATCATGTCGCATATGCTTCCTCACCTGTGGTAAACGACCGCCATTGAAAGCAACAACGAGTACGAACATCTGTTTTTTTTTTTTCTTTATTTGTTATGTAATCTAAACTCTTTTTTTTCCACCTTTTTTTTTATATATAAAAGTGTAATTCTTCAGCAGTGAGATGGCAACAGCTGGCAATGAACCCCAGTAAAAAAAAAAAACATAGCGTTATTAGCGGTATTACTCGACGGGGGAAGAAATACTCGAGAAATATTTCGCTCTCTCGTGGAATGTGATGAAGGCGTCTGTCTTAGACGCCTTCATCTTACACTCGTCGGGGTTGTAAATAAAGCACGTGTTTGCCGGGAGATTATTCCAGTGCCCCTGTGTATGTGTAAGGAAGATGGATAGCAAGGAAGAGGGGAGAGTGGGACAAGGAAGGGGATAGATAGGGGACGGAGAGGGGGGAGGGGGAAGCAGGGGGCGCGAGGGAAGGAGGGAAGGAAGGATGGAAGGATGGAGGGAGGGAGGGAAGGAGGGAGGGAGGGAGGGAGAGACAGAGAGAGAGGGAGAGAGAGAGAGAGAGAGAGAGAGAGAGAGAGAGAGAGAAGAGAGAAAGAGAGAGAGAGAGAGAGAGAGAGAGAGAGAGAGAGAGAGAGAGAGAGAGAGAGAGAGAGAGAGAGAGAGAAAGACAGACAGACAGACAGACAGACAAGCAACCAGACTTTGATAATAAATAAATCTCGAACGACCCAGGAAAAGAGAAAGAAACAGAAGAATGAATTGAAGACAAAAGAAGCTTAATATCAGAAACTTAGATGAATCGCCAGCCCCCGAATTATTAAGTTTGCAGGACAGAGGAACCGGAGCGTCAGGACAGGATAATTGATAATTCGCTCTTTCCTCTCCATCAGTGTCGACTTAAATGCTGACGACCTAACTATTGGCAGTAAGTCTTGCATTTGACCAATTCTTTGCGATCATTCACGTCACTTTGAGCAAATTAAGTGAAATAGGGCTTGTTATAGACCACTGCGCACATATGTATAATAACCCGGAATAGCCAACCAGAAATAGACGAACACCGAGACATAAGTATGTTAATACACACACACACACACACACACACACACACACACACACACACACATACATACATATATATATATACATACATATATATATATATATATATATATATATATGTATATATATATGCATATGAATATATGTACACACACGCATGCACACACACACACACGCACACGCACACGCACACGCACACGCATATATATATATATATATATATATATATATATATATATATATATATATATACATATACATATACATATACAGGTTTGTGTTTATATGTGTGTGAAACATGTACATATACTTCGTGCTGATATGTTTTTGTTGTAGTTTTTTGCAACATACTGTAATTTCTATCTATGGTATATATAAATGTGCTTATACATGTTATGCAAATAATGATGATTCGCTGGATATACTTGGAAATAATATATTTAATGAACATTGAGAGAAAGCAAGCCCGAGAATGACGAGAGAGATAGAAAGAGAGAGAGGTTTAGAGGTTTAGTTTGATTCCATTTGTTACAACGGATATTCTTAGTGTGACATACTGTCTGTTTCATTTTGCTTCTAAGTTATCCCCTGTGTGCAAGGAATGGCCGTGGTTACCGTCCACTGGCGGCGAGGGATTTGAACGCAGGTCAGCAAGATTGCTAGACGAGATCGCTACCGCTGCACCACACAGCACAAGAGAGAGAGAGAGAGAGAGAGAGAGAGAGAGAGAGAGAGAGAGAGAGAGAGAGAGAGAGAGAGAGAGAGAGAGAGAGAGAGAGAGAGAGAGAGAGAGCAAGAGAGAGAGAGAGAGAGAGAGAGAGAGAGAGAGAGAGAGAGAGAGAGAGAGAGAGAGAGAGAGAGAGAGAGAACGCGTTAGAGAGAAAGAGAAAGAAAAAGAAAGAGAAAGAAAAGCAGACAGAAACAGAAACGAACAAGAGCAGGCAGTCATACAAAAAGAGAAAAAGAACACCATTTCTTAACTCTAATCCAGCAAACCTTCCGCTTCCTGCAGAGCCTGATCCTGTTTCATGGGGAATATTATCTCAACACCTTCCCTCGCCACAAAGACAATCACCCCCATCCCCACACACCCCACACACCCCACAGGGCCCACACACCC
>NC_061830.1:31213342-31218342 GCF_019202785.1 Penaeus chinensis
CTGCAAACGTTTATGGACATAGCATGCATGGTATGTATATGTACACACACACACACACACACACACACACACACACACACACACACACACACACACACACACATACATACACACATACACACATACATACACATACACACATTGTGTGTGTGTGTGTGTGTGTGTGTGTGTGTGTGTCGCTTTCGTGAGCAAAACATAACTTTAAGCAGTCACAGACTCTTGATATCTTTCTTCATCGAAACATTGATTAAGTCTACAAGATTTATCATCATCCACTGTTATAACAGCTATTTACTGAATTATGAGATACCAATGGGGCATATATCAATATTCATGTGACATTCTGTGATAGTCCGAGAAGATTTCATCTCTTCGAAAATATATGACTCTATGATTGTCCAATAGAATGTCTTTCAGTTCTTAAACATCCTTGAGTGTCTAAATAGCCTTTGTTTCAACATTGACACCTTTCTTAAAAGGAAACCACCAAACCCAGTTAATCTGAAGTATAAGAAAGTATAAGAAAACACCCTTTAACAACAGAGGATCCAGAATGGCTGTATGTGTGACCGTTTCGATGGTATCAGACCGAGGAAAACGATTACATCACGAAATTGGTCCCTGCCATATGGTGTAAGATTCCCTATGATGAATTATGCATAGCTCTATTGCGTATCTTTAGTATGCATGTGTGTTGAGAGAGATAGATTGAGAGGAGAGAGAGATTGAGAGGAGAGAGAGAGAGAGAGAGAGAGAGAGAGAGAGAGAGAGAGAGAGAGAGAGAGAGAGAGAGGGGGGGGAGAAAGAAAGTAAGAAAAAGAGAGAAAGAGACAACGAGAGAAAGAGAGAGAGAGAGAGAGAGAGAGAGAGAGAGAGAGAGAGAGAGAGAGAGAGAGAGAGAGAGAGAGAGAGAGGGGGGGGAGAAAGAAAGTAAGAAGAAGAGAGAAAGAGATAACGAGAGAAAGAGAGAGAGAGAGAGAGAGAGAGAGAGAGAGAGAGAGAGAGAGAGAGAGAGAGAGAGAGAGAGAGAGAGAGAGAGAGAGAGAGAGAAAGGGGTAGTAAGAGAGTAAGAAAGAGATAAAGAGAGAAAGAGAGAGAGAAAGAGAGAGAGAGAGAGAGAGAGAGAGAGAGAGAGAGAGAGAGAGAGAGAGAGAATGAGAATAACAGATAGACAGACAGAGAGACAGAGAGGCGATATTCTTCGTTCTCTTCCAAACATAATTTTACATCGGGAAAGCAACATACCTTACCCGTCCTTCAATCTACAAAACAAGGAAAACCAACAAAAAACAAAAACAAAAATCCTCAAACCGACCATACTGTCCCTAAAATCACACCATTTTCTCTAAATACTTAACATAAATTCCTCTCAACCAGACACGGTGCGCCCTGCAAACCCTCAGCGGGGAAACAGACATGTCCAACAATTAAGCTTGGATGTTTATAATGCGCCCAGAACACTAGTTAGCAAAATGGAACTGGTCGGGAGCGTGCACGTTTGACGTGTGAGGCGGAAGTTTCCATGGAGAGCTTGATGCTATGGGGTGAGGGAAGGTGGGGGGGGGGGGGGGGGAGGAGGGAGGCGAGGGGGTAAGGGAGGGGGGGAGGCGAGGGGATAAAGGAAGGGAGGGAGGGAGGAGAGGGGGGTTGCTATGGGGTAAGGGAAGGGGGGGAGGGAAAGGAGAGGGAGGCGAGGGTGGGGGGTGTTATGGGGTGTGGGAAGGGGGAGGAGGGAGGCGAAGGGGTGAGGGAAGGAGGCGGAGGAGGGAGGCGAAGGTGTGAGGGAAAGGAGAGGGAGGCGAGGGGGGTGCTATGGGGTGTGGGAAGGGGAGGGAGGGAGGTGAGGGGTATACTGGGGGACGAGGGAAGGGGGAGAGAATGGGGGGAGGATGTTTGCTTTGCGGAAAAGGGGGGGGGGGGGGGTAGGAAGGAAAGGCACGGTTGGTTTTTGTTTTTCTTTTCCTCTTTTTCTTTTTGTTTATATATATATATTTTTTCCTCTCTTTCCCTTCTCTCCTCATTACATCCTCTTCTCCCCCCTCTCTCCATCTCTGTATCTGTATATCTATGCATTAATATCTTTATTTATCTATCTATATTTAATTACCCCCCCCCCCCCTTCCCAGCATCCTTTCCTATCTCGCGTCAAATCTTTGTTTTTGATTTCGAGTCTCAATTCTTTCTCTCTCATCCATTCTCCTTACACGCCTCTCCCTCCCTCCCTCCCTCCCTCCCTTACCCTCTCCCTGTCTCACTCTCCGTGACTAATGATTATAGCATAATTCACACACTTAGCCTCCGAGCGAACATTGCATTAACTTTCAAACCAAATAAGTATGCAAGCTCGTAAATAAGTCCCCGGCGCCTGTAGCGATGCGAGCATATTTTGCAACTGCATGAAAAAAGCATCAATCATTTGCAAGCTTCATTTTGCATTCGGTGTCTCAAGACTTATGAGTCACTATGGCGCATTCTAGCACCAATGCAGGGGCTGGTGTGCTAAATGTCCATTCGTAGTGCACACAAAACTCCCATTGACTGAATCAGGTCAACTTGAAGGAACAAAATGAAAAGTTTAGTCAGAGCTATTGTATAGTAGGATGATAAGATTGATAATTAAAAAAAAATAATAATAATAATTGGATGTGTAATGATAATGATATGATGATAATGATTATGATGGAATATTAATATTCGGGATAATAAATATGATAGTGATAGTAATGTTAATATCAATAATATTGATGACATTAATAATGATGATGATAGTGATGATGACAATAAATATGATAATGATAACATTGACTATAATAATAATAATGATAATTGTAATGATAATTATTATAACAATAATGATGATAATGATAACAATAATGATAATAATAATGATAATAAAAACATAATAATAATCATAATAATAATGATAATAATGACAATAATAGTAGCTATAACTATAATAATAACAATAATAATGGCGATGATGATAATAGTAATAATATTAGTAATAATGAGAATATTAATATTAATAATGACAATAACATCAATAATGATAATGATTATAATAATAACGGTAATTAAAGTATTTATAATAATAATAATAATAATAATAATAATAACAATAATGATGACGATAATGATGATGTTAATGATAATGATGATAATAAAAATGATAACAATAATAATTAATAATAATGAGAATATCATTATTAGTTAGAATAATAACAACAACAATTATAATGATAGCAATGAAATGCCAACGATTATACTCTACTACTACTAATGATAATGTTAATAATGATAATAATAATAATGATGATGATGATGATAATATCAATAATAATAATAATAATAATGATAATGATAATAATGATAATAATGATGATAATATCAATAATAATAATAATAATAATGATAATGATAATAATAATAATGATGATGATGATGATAATATCAATAATAATAATAATAATAATGATAATGATAATAATAATAATGATGATGATGATGATAATATCAATAATAATAATAATAATGATAATGATAATAATAATATCAATAACAGTAATGATACAATAGTAATAATAATTATAAAAATGGTATCTTTAATCATTACCAATTGCAAAATAAAGATATTAACAATAGTAATCATGTTAATAATAGTAATAATGATAATGATAATAACAACAGAGAAAAACAATCATGATGATGATTATGATACTAATAATGATAGTAATAGTGATTGTAAACTATAGTAGCAAACACAATATAATGTCACTTTAATGCTAATCAATTGTAAAATAAAATATATTGCTGAAAACTTTAACATCAGTAATGATCTGAACTGGCCAGAAAAAGATTTAGAATGCAGCGATATTAATATTAATATTAACAATGAATAACAGCAACAGTAACGATGATAGTAATAAAAAGTGTATATTACTGTTACAGCTGCACCGAAAAAAAAAAAATTATTATGATATGAAAAACCAAAACAGTGATCACAATCATTATGATGATAACAACCATTTACACAATAATAACAATAATCCCCTTGTTGACAACCATACGCATAATAATAACAGTCGTCATAATCTTTATAGTAATAATCATATTGAAATTAATCCAAAACAACGACAATAACCACATTGAAATCAAACAGTATCAACAGTAATGATAATTATGATATGAATAACAAAAAAAAATAATTATGAAGATCATTACGCTATCATAACCTAATGATTATTATGAATTCAAGAACTCTAACAGTTCATTAGGATATCACCCAATGTAACAATAATGCTAAGTCACTATAAGAATGATGATAACATTCATTATCGCATTGACAATCATTACAGTAATGTCAACAATGCCAAGAACAACTATAATCAACAATAATATATATATATTTTTAAAATCTTGATATTAGCAACCATAAAAAAATAACAACAAAAATGATATCACCAACCTTAGCGATGACAAATAAACAATGATAACAAAAGGAAGTCTGTCTCTTCAGGTGACACACACAAACCCATTCCAGACAGCTTTCCCACGCATCAATATCGAAGATGGGTTACCTTCAAACTTTTCAAAATGTTTTGTCCCCCCCAAGATCTTTCCATTTCCTTTTAGCCATTTCTTTTATTATATTATTCATTTATCTATATATATTTTTTTTTCTTTCTTTCTTTCTTTCTTTGTGAGGGAGAGGGAGTTTTATTCAAAATGGTCTTAAAGATGCCTCGTAAACTTAATAAGATTTTTGCATTATGATCGGTTATTGTGTATCGGAAGATCTTTGGGACACGTTATAGGTGTTTCCACGTGTGGTATGTAATCTGATTGTGATATGTGTTCGCATTATACTAATATCTGTTTTATGGTTCCATTTTGTGAGGGGGAGAGAAGATGAATAGTAGGGAGGTAAGTTTTATATATACATATATATATATATATATATATATATATATATATATATATAAATATATATATATATATAT
>NC_061830.1:31243342-31248342 GCF_019202785.1 Penaeus chinensis
ATTATCATTATTATTACTATTATCATTATCATTATTATATTATTATTATTATCATTATTATTATTATTATTATCATTATTATTATTATTATCATTATTATTATTATTATCATTATTATATTATTATTATTATTATTATTATTATCATTATTGCTGTTGTTATTGTTATTATCATTATTATTATTATTACTATCATTATCATTATTATTATTATTACTATAATGATAATGATAATAATAATAATAACAACATTAATAATAATAATAATATAATAATAATAATAATAATAATAATAATAATAATAATTATCATTATTATTACTATTATTATCATTATTATTATTATTATTATCATTATTGCTGTTGTTATTGTTATTATCATTATTATTATTATTATCATTATTATTACTATTATTATCATTATTGCTGTTGTTATTGTTATTATCATTATTATTATTATTATCATTATTATTATTATTATTATTATTACTATCATTATCATTATTATTATTATTATTATCATTATTGCTGTTGTTATTGTTATTATCATTATTATTATTATTATCATTATTATTATTATTATTATCATTATTGCTGTTGTTATTGTTATTATCATTATTATTATTATTATCATTATTATTACTATTATCATTATCACTATTGTCATCAATATTATCATTATTATTATTATTATCATTATTATTACTATTATCATTATCACTATTGTCATCAATATTATCATTATTATTATTATTATCATTATTATTATTATTACTATAATGATAATGATAATAATAATAATAATAATAATAATAACAACATTAATAATAATAATAACAACATTAATAATAATAATAATAACAACATTAATAATAATAATATAATAATAATAATAACAACATTAATAATAATAATAATAATAACAACATTAATAATAATAATAACAACATTAATAATAATAATAATAATAATAATAATTATCATTATTATTATTATTACTATAATGATAATGATAATAATAATAATAACAACATTAATAATAATAATAACAACATTAATAATAATAATAATAATAATAAGGATGATGATAATAATAATAATATAATAATAATAATATAATAATAATAATATTAATAATAATAATAATTATCATTATTATTACTATTATTATCATTATTGCTGTTGTTATTGTTATTATCATTATTATTATTATTATCATTATTGCTGTTGTTATTGTTATTATCATTATTATTATTATTATTATTATTATTACTATTATTATCATTATTATTACTATTATTATCATTATTATTATTATTATTATTATCATTATTATTATTATTACTATAATGATAATGATAATAATAATAATAATAATAATAATAATAATAATAATAATAATAATAATAATAATAAGGATGATGATAATAATAATAATAACAACATTAATAATAATAATAATAATAATAATAAGGATGATAATGATAATAACATTAATAATAATAATAATAATAATTATCATTATTATTATTATTATTATCATTATTGCTGTTGTTATTGTTATTATCATTGTTACTATCACTATTATAGTCATTATCATTAGGTTTAATGTGCACGTAAAACTAATGATGAGGAAGTTGTTTCATCATTCTAATTATCTTAATAACATCAGTAGTGATTGTTCAGTTAATTGGAACGTGACCACAAGCTGTGTCACATTCAATCTCAAACACTGATATATTATCGTTCTTTTTCATAATTGTCATCATAATAATTCCTTATGGAACCTTTTGTTATTACAGGTAGGATACAATTGCTATTAACAAAATTAGTTGCACTAGTGATATTAACTTTTCTGTCTCCTATAGCGACATTGTATTTTTTAGTTATTATCATTATTTTCAATATCATCATCAAAGTCATCAGCGGCATCATTATCATCTTCAAACTCATAATCATCATCCTCATCATCCTCACCATCACCCTCGTCATCTTCATAATTTTAAGTCTCCTTATCAGTCTAAAAACTATTTAGTATCATCAATATCTTTATCATCATCACTATTGCCAAGTCTTATATTTCTTTTATCTTACTAATGAATCACTTTCACAAGCCTCATCATCATTTTCACTTCATTATCATCCCCGTGTTCAAAATTCAACTTCATTTTTCATTTCCTTGAATTTTAATCACGAAGTTGAGCAATAAAAAAATAAAAAATAAAATAAAAAAAATAAATAAAAGAAAGTGAAGAATTATTTTCCTTTGTAATCTGTTAAAAGAAATGACAGTGTTTCCGTTTAGCTGTGAGTTGACGGATGGATGGATGGATGGATGGGTGGATGGGTGGGTGAGTGGGTGGATGGATGGATGGATGGATGGATGGATGGATGGATGGATGGATGGGTGGGTGGGTGGGTGGGTGGGTGTTTGGATGGATGGATGGATGGGTGGGTGGGTGGATGGATGGATGGATGGATGGGTGGGTGGATGGATGAATGGATGGGTGGGTGGGTGGATAGATGGATGGGTGGATGGATGGATGTGTGGGTGGGTGGGTGGGTAGATGGATGGGTGGGTGGATGGATGGATGGATGGGTGGGTGGGTGGATGGATGAATGGATGGGTGGGTGGGTGGGTGGATGGATGGGTGGGTGGATGGATGGGTGGGTGGGTGGGTGGGTGGGTGGATGGATGGATGGATGGATGGATGGATGAATGGATGGGTGGATGGATGGGTGGGTGGGTGGATGGGTGGATGGATGGATGGATGGATGAATGGATGGGTGGGTGGGTGGGTGGGTGGATGGATGGATGGGTGGGTAGGTGGTTGGATGGATGGATGGATGGATGGGTGGATGGATGGATGGATGGATGGGTGGATTGATGGATGGATGGATGGGTGGGTGGGTGGATGGATCGATGGATGGATGGATGGGTGGGTAGGTGGGTGGATGGATGGATGGATGGGTGGGTAGGTGGGTGGATGGATGGGTGGATGGATGGATGGATGGATGGATGGATGGATGGATGGATGGATGGGTGGGTGGGTGGGTGGATGGATGGATGGGTGGATGGATGGATGGATGGATAGTGAGATAGATAGATAGATTGATAGGCGGATATATTGTTGGATGGATGAATGGGTGGGTGGATGGATGGGTGGGTGGGTGGGTGGATGGCTGGCTGGATGGATGGGTGGATGGATGGATGGATGGATGGGTGGGTGGGTGGGTGGGTGGGTGGATGGATGGATGGATGGATGGATAGTGAGATAGATGGATAGATAGATTGATTGATTGATAGGTGGATAGCTTGTTGGATAGGTAGGTGGGTGTTTGGGTGGGTGGATGGATGGGCGGATAAATCAATGGATAGGTGAATAGATAGATAGAGAAATAAATAAATATAGATATATATACAGATATAGATAGGCAGAAAGTAATATAGATAGATAGACAGATAGATAGATAAATAGATAGATAGCCAGACAGATAGATAGACAGATAGCTAGATAGATAAATAGATATAGATATAGATACACAATTATATATGTTATATAGATAGATAGATACACAGATTGCTAGACAGATAGCTAGATACATATAAAGATATAGATATAGATACACAATTATATATGTTATATAGATAGATAGATAAATAGATAGATAGACAGATGGATACATAGGTAGATAGATAGACTGATAGATAGATAGATAGATAGATAGATAGATATACAGGCAGATAGTCAGACAGGTACATATACAGACAGATGGATACAGAGATAGATAGATAGGCTGATAGATAGACAGATTGATAGATAAATAGATAGACAGACAGAGAGACAGTCAGACAGACAATTGGATACGGAGATAGACAGATAGATAGTCAGGCAGGTACACAGGTAGGAGGTAGATGCATATCAATCAATAAACATAGATATATTTACCCACACCTGCGTATGTGTTAGAAATATTCCTAACTACAAAATCATCACGGGGCTAATGATAAACTCAACACAAACGCACCTACCAATAACTTGTGTATTTATTTAACGAAACGAACGGCTAAAACCACGCTTGCATCGTTACCTTCCGTTTTGATATCCAGTCAGCTGTTCCTGGACAGCTCCAGTTAAATAGTAATAAAATACGGTCGCCATAACACGTTGAATAAATATCCATGTCCAAGCAAATGTGTATATATGAATGCATTTGCCTATATATAAGTGTAAACATTCGCTAAAAGATATATGCACACATGCATATGAATGTTTGTGGATGTGTGCGTGTGGATGGGAGTTAGGTTCACCGGGGGGGGGGGGGGGGGGGGGGGAGTGTGCGTGTGTTTTATTTTTATGTACGTGCGCTTGTTTATATTGTGTTTGTTTTTAGTGTGTTTATTTTTACATACACGCGTGTGTGTCACCCCCGAATAAAAAAGTGTAGCAGGAAACAGCATACGTCGTGGTTCCTCACAAAGCGTTTAATTCAAAAAAACAATTAATAAGACTATTTCTGCCGGTCTAACACACTTCTTATATTCCGCAAATACCATATTGTTCGCCAATCCGATTAGCGCCAATTGCTTTTACACTCAATCATTGCTTTCTATATGACGGCGATTACTTTCTCTTCGCATGGACGACGAATCACAGAAAAATATATAAATAGAAAACAAAACAAAACAAAAAATGTATTCAGATATGTATATATGTATGTATTTATAAACAAACATGAGAGTATATGCATATGTAAGTGTCATCATCTGTCAAGTTGACACGCCACAGGAAGTTGTCATCTCCCCTGCCACTCACAGCAAGATATGAAGATGAATATGAAAACACGATCGGGAACATAACCACTTCTCCTTCTCCTCCTCCTCCTGCTCCTCCTGTCTTCCTTTTCACTCCCATTTGCATTTCATTCTTCTTAACTCCACCCAACGTCGCCTTCTCTACCTTCCCTTCCTCTCTTCTCTCTTTCTGTTCGTTCCCTTTTA
>NC_061830.1:31270842-31278342 GCF_019202785.1 Penaeus chinensis
TATTATTATTATCATTATTATCATTATTACAGCTATTATTACTATTATTATTTAAAAGGATAATGATAATAATTAGTATTATTATAACTATCATTATCATTATTCTTTGTAATAATTATTATCATTATCATTATTATTATTATTTATAATAATAGTAGATATATAGACAAATAGATAGACAGCTAGATATATAGATAGAGAGATAGATGGATAGGTTGATTGATTAACAGATATATATATATATATATATATATATATATATAGAGAGAGAGAGAGAGAGAGAGAGAGAGAGAGAGAGAGAGAGAGAGATAGATAGGTAGATAGGCAGGTATGTAGGTAAGTAGATAGGTAGGTATATAGATATATAGAAAGAAAGATAGATAATAGATAACACATAGGTAGATAAAAAGATAGTTAGGTAGATAGATATATATAGCTAGGTAGGTTAATAGCTAAATAGATAGAAGAATAAATAAGTAAATTAATATATAGATAATAGATAAATAAATTGGCAAATCGATAGATAGACAAATGGATAAGTAAATAAATAGATAGATAATCAGAATCGACACTTTTTGATAAGCCAATATGTTCGCAAAATTGTAATTCGTAGAGAGGATTATGCAGGAATGCACAAAACACAGCCAGGTTGATGAAATTGCATGATTTTTTTAAGTTTTATATTAATCTATGGAAAAAATTGCATTCAGAAGGGCATATTAATCCAGTCATGGGAAGGGAGGTAATCTTGATAAAAATGGTATAATGATAGGAGAGAACAGTGATAATAATAATAATTATTATTATTGTTGTTATAAGGATAATTATAATTATGTCAGTGATAATAGTAATGATAATAACTATAATTTTAATAATACCAATGGTATCATTAATGTTGATAATGGTGATAGTGATAATCATAATGGACTATATTTATGATGATAATAATGATAATGATAATAATGATAATAGTGATAATGATAATAATAATGATAATGATAATACTAATGATAATAATAATAATAATAATGATAATAATAATAATAATTATAATGATAATAATAATAATAATAATGATAATAATGACAACAACAACAACAATAATGATGGTAATGATAATAACACTAATGATGATAAGAACAATAATAATAATGATTGATAATAATAATAATAATAATAATAATAATAATAATAATAGTAGTAGATGTAGTTGTAATAATAATAATGATAATGATAATAATAATAATAATAATAATAATAATAATGGCAACAAATATGATAATAATAATTGTAATGATAATAATAACAATAATAATGATAATCATAAATAATAATAGATAACAACAACAAATTAACAGCATTAGAAACATCATCAATACAAGTGATCAGAATAACAAACAAGAATGCTAAGCAACAGCCAGAACAACGACAATAACAACGCCAGTACAGGAAACACGCCCTCGGTTCCGCTGAAGTACGGCAGTGACATGTCATATTAATTAACTCAGTTAGTCCTGGTATCATTCCCGGTCTCCCATGACGCAATCATCGAGGCGGCGATTATGCAATCAGAATGCAGGCAGTTGCTGATCCATTGCAATGATTGCAGATAGATATTATGAAGTCGGCAGGAGTTTCGCTCGATCTTGGAGTCTGTCAACCCTTCTGTGAAAGGGATGTCTGATATGTAGTCATTTCGTGTTTGTTTGTTTGTCTGTGCTTGTTTGTGTGTGTTTGCGTGTGTTTTGTTTGTGTGTGTTTGTGTGTTTGTGTGTGTATGTGTGTGTGTGTGTGTGTGTGTGTGTGTGTGTGTGTGTGTGTGTGTGTGTGTGTGTGTGTGTAAGTACGTGTAAGTGCATGTGTTTGTATGTACATAATCGTCAGTAAACAGTAATGCAGAATAGGATGAAATAAAAGCACAAACCCAAAAAGAAACACATCACAGGAATATCAAGACTTAACAGTCATAGCCGTAAAGAGTTTTAGGAACGGAATTAGGGGTGGGGGAGTGCCATTTCCGCTTCCGAGACGCCGGAAGTGCCAAAAATTCTAACTCCGCGAAGAGGCATTAAGTGCCGCGTTGTTTTATGGCGCTGCTGCCATCAAGGGATCATGTGACACGTCCTCGGGAGGCTCTGTGACGAGTGAACACGCCGGAGACATGTTTTGTGATGCAGGCATGTATCGTGTGGTCCGCTGTGTGTTCGTGCTGAGTATTCATCATAGTGCGCTCAGGATATTCAGTATACGTCAGGACATATGTTGGAGATATATATTAGGAAACAGGTATACACTATGTAGTACACTGTATTTGCGGTGTGCGAAGGGAGAGCACTTAAAAGTAGGTATTCAATATAACGAGTTAGGGCATTCGGTATATGTCTGGAAATGTCTTGCAGCTGTGTACTATGTGCTGCGCTGTGTATTTGTGCTGGACAAAGAGGAGTACTTAGCGTAATGCAGGTGCTCATTAAAGTACGATCGTTTGTGTGCTGTGTGCAGGGTGGGTATTTAAATTATAGTCAGCTGGGGTATTTGGTGTATGTCTCGCAGCAAGGAAATTGTGTCAAAGACTTATATTAGGAGTCTAGTTGTGTAGTGCAATGCAAGTATGTTGTGAGAAGGATGTATGTTGAATATATTATGAACAATTGCGGTGATGATGCAAGGTATTGTGACGCAAGACTATTTTAAATAAGTACGGTGCATGTATCCTGTCTGGTACGGATAATCCATCTGATTTTGGATGACACTAATGGTGATGTAAAATTCAGAAATTTGTGAACATACTGAATGTCGTAAATATTAGCATACTGAGGGTGCCACAGTGCAATATTGCAATTACGATTATTACGAGATTTGAACGCGCATGCCGATGGAAATACACTGCAATGTTTCTGTTGCAATAGGAGGTTCTAGTAATTGATCGTGAGGCATAAATATATATATATATATATATATATATATATATATATATATATATATATATATATATATATATATATATATATATATATATATATATATATATATATGCATGTGTATACATATATATACATATATATATATATATATATATATATATATATATGCATGTGTGTATATATATATATATATATATATATATATATGAAGAATGATTTAATACATATATAGACACAAATCTGGTAGATTATCAGAGAGAAAGGCAGGCCGAAAAACAGACCCAGACAGTCACACAGACAAACCGAAATAGAAGTCAACGCCACGCTAGGCAGTATCAGTCGCTCACTCTTAACTAAGCACTTCCCTCGAAATTTTCTCTCACAGCAAATGACGAAGGATAATTGAGTCATCTCTGTCTTATTTACGTCCATTAACTCCCCCTATTTGTACCTTTAAAGGTCATTTATCCCAATATTCCCCTCATTTAAGGATCTTCCCCGGTTTAGGGTCCTGTAACTAAGACTTATCAATATAAAGATTAGGGATATTTTTTGGCGCATTTTCCCCCCATCAACTCGACTGTTCCAATACGAAGGTCTTTAACCAAGTGAGGCAGACGGACGGGGGAACAATTGGATTCCTTCTTGTTTATTGTGTCTCGCTTGGGGGGGAAATCCGGAAGAGAGGGAAAGGAGAAGGGAGGGAAAGAGGAGGAGGGAAGAAGGGGGGAGAAGAAGGGAAAAGGGGAGGAGGAGAAGGAGGGGATAAGGAGTGACGAGATGAAGAGGAGAGGAGGAGAAGGAGGGGGGAAAAGAGGGATAGAAAGGTAGGGGAAAGGAGGAAAAGGAGGGTGAAAGAAGGGAAGAAGGGAAGAAGAGAGGAGGAGAGAGGGAGAACAATGAAGAGAAGGAGAATGAGGGGAGGAAGGAAAGGAAGATGAAGAAAAAGAAGGGGAAAGGAAGGGAAAAAGGGAAGAGGAGAGAAGGAGAAAGATGTGGAAACGAATGAGTGGAGAAGAAATCAGAGGAAAGTAAGGAAAAATAGAAAACGGGGGAATGAAGGGAGAAAAGAGAAAGAAAAGATAAAAAAGAGGGAGAAGTGGGAAAAGAGGAGGAGAAGGAGAGGAAGGAGTGTGATAATGGAAGAAGAAAGGAAAGGGAGCATACACACACACAAAAAAACAACACCTACAACATACACCTACAACATACACCTACACACCTACACACACACACACACACACAAACACACACCACACACCTTCACCCTCCAACACCCACCCACACACCCTCCCACCCATCAACCCACCCACCCACACACACACCTTCACCCTCCCACCCTACCACACACACCCACACACACACACACGACAGCCCCTCACGTGCCAAGTTACTTAACGCAATATCGGAAAGCAGACACAGGAAATGACGGCGCAGAAAGGGGCAGATTGTGGGCGGCCCTGACTCTTCTTTGGAGATTCTCGGCTGAAAGTTACTAGGGTTGAAAGATTTTCATATTCCGCTCCAGAAATATATTCGCTGGCAGTTTTATGTGGCGTTGCGTGTGGCTTGATTTGATGTAATGTGGATTCATGTGTGTGTGTGTGTGTGTTTGTGTGTGTGTGTGTGTTTGTTTTTTGTATGTGTGTTTTGTGTGTTTGTTTATGTGTGTTTGTTTATGTGTGTGTTTGTGTGCGTTGGTGTGTGTTTGTTTTTTGTATGTGTGTTTTGTGTGTTCGTTTATGTTTGTTTGTTTGTGTGTGTGTTTGCTGTTTGTTTGTGTGTGTTTGATTGCGTGTATGTGTCGATGTTATGTTACATATAGGTGTGTTTATTGTGCGTGTCTATGTGAACTCGAATGTTTATATACATATATAAAACAAACTTTCACTTACTGCTTATTCAGAATATTTTTCAATAATATAACACAACTTACAATATTTATGCAACCAACGTGCAATGATAATGCAAACACATTCTAAATATAAATATATATATATACATACAAAAATAAAGAAAATCACAGAAAATAAAAAAAAGAAAGAGAAAAACAGAAAGGGGGAATAGGGGAAATTGACAATAAAAAAGAGACGAAGGAATAGGATTTCGTTTTAATATCTCCGGTGCTGATAGCCAAATGTTCAGTCGCAGGGAACAGGAGTGAGAAGTTGCTAGAAGCTTCCCAGAATGCGAGGTTTCCGGATGATGGGATGGGAGAGGACGATTCGGACGAAGGGGGGGGGGGGGGAGAAAGGGGGGGAGAGGGAAATTTAGAACGGGGGGGGGAGGGAGAGGGAGAGGAAGATTCGGACGAAGGGGGGGAGGAAGAGGGGAGAAAGAGGGAAAGTTAGAACGGGGGGGAGGAGAGGGGGAGGAAGATTCGGACGAAGGGGGGGGGGGGGGGAAGGGGGAGAGAAGAGGGAAAATTAGAACGGGGGGAAGAAGAGGGATAGGAAGATTCGGACAAAGGGGGGGGGGGGGAGAGGGGGAGAAAGAGGGAAATTTAGAACGGGGGGAGGAAGAAGGAGAGGAAGATTCGGACAAGGGGGGGGGGGGAAGGGGGAGAAAGAGGGAAAGTCAGAACGGGGGAGGGGGAGGGAGAGGAAGATTCGGACGAAGGAGGGGGGGGGGGAGGGGGAGAAAGAGGGAAAGTCAGAACGGGGGGGGGGGAGGGAGAGGAAGATTCGGACGAAGGGGAGGAAGAAAGGGGGATAAAGGCAGAGGAAGAAAGAGGGGAAGTTAGAATGGTGGGGAGAGGAAGAGGGAGAAGAAGAAGAAGGGAGAGAATGAAGGTAGGAAAGAGGCAGAAAAGAGAGGAAGATGGGAGGGGGAGATAGGGAGAAAGAGGCGATGGTAGATTAGGCATAAGAGGGGGAGAAAGGAAGGAAGAGGGAAAGAATGAAGAAGGAGAGAAAGGAAGGAAGAGGGAAATAATGAAGAAGGAGAGAAAGAGGAGGAGAAAAAGGATGAAGAAAATTGGGAGGCAGGGTGAAAAGGAAGACGGAGGAAAGAAGGAGAAGAGGGAGAAAGAAGGAGAAAAGAGGCGGGATAAAGAGGGGAATAAGAGAAAGGTGAAGGAAGAAGATGAAAAGAGGAGGATAGAGAACTGAGAAAGAGGGAGGAAGAAGGGAGGGAGAGAGGGGGAGAAAGAGGCAGAAATAGAGGGGAAAGAAAAACAAAAAAAGAGAAACAGGGCAAGGAAGAAAGGGGCAGAGATAGGGGGAAAATTAGGGTTGGAAGCGAGAGAGGGAGAGAGAGCGACTGCCTTTCAAAAAAAAAAAAGTTCATGACCATTCGCTTAATTTCGGTGTTAATAAAGAAAATGGAAAACGGGACTGGTTGAGAGGCATCATCAGGGGCCGAGCGAGAGGGGTAACTAAACAAAAAAAAAACACAGAGCTTAAAGCGAGGGTCAAATGTGTTTCCAAAGAGGGCTTTATGTACGCGTTTCATTGTGACTAAAGAGAAATACAAACAAAAATACAGAATAGATAAACCCATACATCTTTTCTTCTTTATGAATCCATCGCCAATAATAGCAGAAGCTGAAAGCACTAAGGAAAAAAAAAAACAAAAAAAAAAAAAAAAAAAAAAAAATGATTTTCCCCTCTCCTCCGATGACTCAGTGACATACCTGTATATCTATTAAACAAGAAGGGAAACTAAACGAAAAGGAATGAGAGAGGCAGACATTGGACAACCCAATCCGGAAATTACTTTCACATTCCATACTGATAATGAATATACAGTAGTTTTGTACCATCAGTGCCTGATAGTGACACCAAGCGATAGATAGATAGAGAAAGACAGAGAGAGAGAGAGAAAAGGTGTGTGGGGAGATTACAGCCAGAGAGAGAGAGAGAGAGAGAGAGAGAGAGAGAGAGAGAGAGAGAGAGAGAGAGAGAGAGAGTGAGAGAGAGAGAGAGAGAGAGAGAGAGAGAGAGAGAGAGAGAGAGAGGTGATGTATGGGGAGAATATAGCCAGAGAGTGATACTGAAAAAGAGAGAGATACAGACAGACAGACAGACAGGCAGGTAGACAGACAGACAGACGGAGACAGGGAAGGAGAAAGAGAGGGGGAGAATGAGAGAATCACCCAGGCGGACACCAGCACGCAAATAAAGAGAGCCGGAGGGAAAAATCGAGGGAAAAAATTGAAAGAGACAAATTGGGAGAAAAAGAGCGAAACACACATAGATTGAATGAAGATATTGAGAGAAGGAGGAAACGAGAGAGAGAGAGAGAGACAGAGACAGACAGACAGACAGACAGACAGAGAGACAGACAGACAGGCATATAGACAGATATATATAGAGAAAGATAGAGTGAGTTAACGAGAGAGAGAGTTAGAGAGAGAGAGAGGAAGAGAGAGAGAGAGAGAGAGAGAGAGAGAGAGAGAGAGAGAGAGAGAGAGAGAGAGAGAGAGAGAGAGAGAAAGAGAGAGTTAGAGAGAGAGAGAGAGTTGAAGAGAGAGCGAGAGAGAGAGAGACAGAGAGAGAGAGAGAGACAGAGAGAGACAGAAAGAGACAGAGAGAGAGAGCGACTGAGAGAGAGAGAGAGACAGAGAGAAAGAGAC
>NC_061830.1:31283342-31288342 GCF_019202785.1 Penaeus chinensis
GAGAAGCAAGTATCAGACTACAAGATTTAGTTCAGAAATCAAACCATTACTCCTTGGCACAAACGACAAAAAGAGTTTCTCATCTTTTTTCTTTGTCAGGCTCCTCCCCCCCTACCCCTCCCCCTCCCCACCAGCTCCTCCTCCCAAGACGATGTAGAGACCTTTCATTCTACTCCCTCCCCCTTTCCCCTATCCCCTACCCTCCAACCCCACCCCACCTCCGTCTCTGTCTCTTCTTCCTTTTTATTTTTCGTTGTCATCACATCCCATACCCTCTCCCTACCCCCCCCCCCCTTGCTCCTCTTCCTCAGTACTCTCATCTATACCCTCTCCTCTCCTCCTATTTCACCCCTTCCCTCTCACTCTCTCCCCCTGACTCTTACACACTCCCCTCTCCCTCCTTGCACCCCTCCTATCCTTCCCCCATGGTCCTCCCCCTCCTCCTATCCATCTTGCACCTTTCCATTCTCCCCTCCCCCTTAGCTCTCCCCTCTTCCTATCCCTCATGCATCCCTCCTATCCCCCTCCCCCTTCTCCTATCCATCCTGCATCCCTCCTACCCCCTCCCACCCTTAAGCTCTCCCCTCCTCCTCTCCCTCCAGCATCCCTCCTACCCCCTTCCCCATTAGCTCTCCCCTCCTCCTCTCCCTCCTGCATCCCTCCTACCCCCTTCCCCATTAGCTCTTCCCTCCTCCTCTCCCTCCTGCATCCCTCCTACCCACCCCCACCCTCTTAAGCTCTCACCTCCTCCTCTCCCTCCTGCACCCCTCCTATCTCTTCCCCTCTCCCCTCTGGCTTCACCCCTCTGTAAGATCGGAAAATTGCATCATATTTCCAGTATTGAGGAAACCTCTCTTTGATCGTGGGTCCATGGACAGCTGGCTAACGTACAAAAGGGGGCTCAGCTGGTCTTTAGATGGGGGGGAGGGGGGGAGGGAGGAGGGAAGGAGGGGCAGGGGTGTGGAAGAGGGAGAGGTAGGGAAGAGGGAGACAGGAAAAGGGAGAGAAGGAGGGAAGAGGATAGGGGAGGGAGGGTGGAGAGCAAGGGGAACGAGGAAGATGTTAGCGAGGACAGGGGGTAGGGAAGAGAGATAGAGGGCAGAAATGTAGGGAAAAGGTAGAGGAGAGTGAATGAGGAAAAATATAGAAGGAGAGAAAAAGAGAGATAGAGGGAGAGAGAGAAAGAGAGAGAGGGAGAAAGAGAGAGAGGGAGAGAGAGAGAGAGAGAGAGAGAGAGAGAGGGAGAGAGCGAGCGAGAGAGAGAGAGAGAGAGAGAGAGAGAGAGAGAGAGAGAGAGAGAGAGAGAGAGAGAGAGAGAGAGAGAGAGAGAGCGAGAGAGAGAGAGAGAGAGAGAGAGAGAGAGAGAGAAAGAGAGAGAGAGAAAGAGAGAGAGAGAGAGAGAGAGAGAGAGAGAGAGAGAGAGAGAGAGAGAGAGAGAGAGAGAGAGAGAGAGAGAGAGAGAGAGAAGGGTATGAGGGAACGGAAGGGAAGGGGACCAGTGGGTGCGGGGGGGGGGGGAGGGGTAACGGAGGAGGGGACTCATGCAATCATCCATTTCATTGAACCCGCATTTTTTCCTTCTTTTTCATTCCTTTTCCACCCCGAAAATTCGTACAGTCTCCACAGCCAGTCGGAAATAAAAGTTCTCTTAGTGGCATTCCTCCTTCAATTCAATAGGCCTATCTTACCGTTTTCCTTTGTATTCCATATATAGTACAAGCACGTTCTTTTTGTTCATATTTCTTTTACGTAGCAATAGAACACAGATCTAGTCTTCCAAAAGCTTTTTATTCTAATTTAACTAATACATAATTACAGGTATTGATTAATGTTTTAATAACCTGATTTGCTTTATCTCTGCGGAAATCATGATCATGATATTATAAATGAAAAGAACATAGATGGTTATCACGATCATTAATATAGCAACGATAACAGCAATGGCAGTAGTGATAGTAGCAATGATAATAGTAGAAGTAGCAGCAGCAGTTATAGTATTACTCTAACTGATAATGCTAATGATGATATTAATCAAAATAATGGTAATAGTATAATGATAGTAGCAATGATTGTCATTATCATTATCATCATCATCATCATCATCATCATCATCATCATCATCATCATCATCATCATCATCATCATCATCATCATAACAATAAAAATAATAATAAGAAGAAGAAGGAGAAGAAGAAGAATTAGAGCAGCAATATTAGTAGTAGTAATAAAAATAATAATAATTGCAATAACAATAATGATAATAACAACGACCACAACAACAGCAACAGCAATAATAATAATAACAATAATGATAATAATGATAATGATAACAACATTAATGTTAATGATAATAATAATAATGATAATGATAATAAAGATGAGGATGACGATAATAATAATAATAATATTAATAATAATAATATTAATAATAATAATAATGATGATAATAATAATAATGATAATAATAATAACAATAATAATAATAACAATAATAATAATAATAATAATAATAATAATAATAACAACAACAATAGAAAATAACAACAATCACAATAATAACGATGATAATAATAAATATAATGATAAAAAAAATTATATATGGCGTATCAAAAAAAGCAAATCAAGGTAAACGTAAGGGACACGGATAAAAAATGAAGAAAAAACAAAAAAAAAAACGAAACAAAAACGAAAAGAAAAGCAAAAAGGAAAAGCCAAAAAATGAAGAAAGCACAACAAAAAAGAAAAGAAAAGAGGAAAAAGAATGAAAATAAAAGTAAAGTAAAGGGCCTTTTGCCGTCACAAGGGGAACGGAAATTCGGCCTGACTTCTGCAACGGAAGGAAAAAGTCCCCCAAATTGTCGTTGAGTGTCCGCCAAGATCTTGCAGATGTTGAGAATAATTATCTGGCACAGCTAATTATGTTTTTCTTTCTATTTCTCTCTCTCTTTTTTTTTTTGGGGGGGGGGGGGAGAGGGGATATATGTGTTTTTCTTTTCTTTTTTTTCCTTGTGTTTATGTAGTTTCCGATTTTCGTTTTTATTAAGAATGGGATTAAAAGGGATTATAGCAGCAATAGTAGAGAGCATAGAGAGCAAAACGATGACAAAGACAAGAGAGAGAAAAAATAAAAGAAAAATGAATAACAGTTATAAAGAAATAAAAAAGAGAAGAAACATGGAAAAGAGAAACAAAACGAGGAAAGCAAGAGAAAAGATGAAAAAAATAATTAAAAAAAAAAATAAATGTATACTACTGTTTGTCTTCCTCTTACTTCTTTATCAGGAGAGTGCTTGCAACACTTCCTTTGAATAATTCAAATTCCTCATGCATCTTTGAACGAGCGAAATTCGGGAAATATTGATACGTGTGCAACAACGCAATAGTTTGTTTGATTTGATTTTTTTTTTTTTTTTTTTTTTTTTTTTTTTATACCTGTACTGAAGGTAATTTATAAGTCCATTAAGATCTGTTTTATTTAAGCGTTTTAGTTTCATGGTAGTTTTTCTTTTGTTCTTTTTGTGAAGTAGTTTTAAAAGTATCGGTTCCTGTTCATTTGGATCGTGGTCAATGAAATTCATTCTTATTTGTTTATATATTTGAATACATTTTGGTCATGCAAATGGTACAGATAAAGAACACAAAACGAATTAGCAATTTTAACGGTTTTAACGGATTAAGTATTTGAATTTCCAATACATCTAATTCCCTCGTCTGGTGCGATCAAACTTTTCCCATGCTGTCAACCTTTAAAAAAAAAAAAAAAAAAAAAAAAAAAAAAAAAAAAAAAAAAAACTGGAGTGGTGATTGGTGCGTGACAGCCTGCCAACATCTCGTAAGCGGCTGATTGGATGAAAAATGCGGGCTGTCGCCTCCTCGGCCGATGATTGGTGGAGACGCAGTTAGTGTTAAGTACCACTTTCCCCAAAGTCCTTAACTTTGCGAACAAGGGACATTAACCCAGCCAGATAATCTGCGATAGGTCGTAACCTATAGCTGCATGACCGTCTCCCTGTCCCCCCCGATCTCCCGCCCCTCTCCCTCCTCCTCGCCCCTTCTCCTCCCCCTCGCCCCCTCTTTTCCTTTGCACCCCCTCCCCCCCACACACCCCTTACCCCCGTAATCCCTCTTCCTCCCCTCCTCCTTCCCCCACCTACACCATACCCTCCCCCTACCCCCGCCGACCACCCTCTCAGCCTCACCCAATCACATCTTATCCAAAGGGGAAAATGGCTCTTTTTTAATGCACTTTCACTAACTTTTCTACTTTGGACAGGCACAAAAGACGCTTCATTTTCTTGGCGAAGACATCTCGTTAAGATGGAGAGATCCGCGTATCACACATCACGTCATTTTAGATTTTTTATTTATGATAAGGGTAATTGAGACAATGCTTTATCATATAATGCTTATTTATAAATAATGTATTATTCTCATTATTTACACACACACACACACATACGAATATATATATATGTGTGTGTGTGTGTGTGTGTGTGTGTGTATATATATATATATATATATATATATATATATATATATATATCCTTAACCCATTCTTATCTCCAACACTCATCCATTCCACTCTCCACCTCACTGCCTCAGCCCCAACATTCCCTTTCTATTCATTCTTGCTCGCACCCTTTTGCTCTCTATCCATTAACACCCACTCTTTGAAACTTGATCTAATAATTCCAGTTATTCCAACCTACCACGCTAGGCAATGCCCTTCCTCCTCGATACAGCCAATGATACAAAAAGATATTCCAGTCAACGCTTGTCCACAGAGACGGACGAGGCAAAGATTCCGACTTATACAACGACACAGATTCGGGTGCAATGTTGCGCAGTGATCCGATCGCCGAAAATTATTCACGCTTAGCCGGCTTAACATGTCGGTAATTGAAATCCCGATTTTCCCGACTACGTGTTTGTAAAGAAGCGATTCTGTATATAGTCTACATGCGCGGATACCCAGATGTTCGTACACGTAGATGGAGTAC
>NC_061830.1:31303342-31305842 GCF_019202785.1 Penaeus chinensis
ACACGCTCCAATACAACCTTCAAAAAATGCAACAAATCCAGCAAGTACGAAGACGAATCAAACGTACACCTGAACAGGAGTCGAAGGTAACCAACCCAAAACGCTAAAAATATCATCGGAAGACATGACCGAGGGGAAAGGAATTATCCAGAAGACAAGGCGGCGACTGGATCCTCCGTTTTCCTCTGGGATGAATGATGTCAGGAATTATTCCGTGTCCTAATGAGGGAGAGAAGGACACCTAGGGATGAAAAACATATGGAGAGGGAGGGAGAAGGAGGGAGTTGAGGCGAGAGCAAGAGGGATGCATAGATGGGTGGATAACGAGAGTGAGTTAGGGATGAATAGATAGATGGATAGCTAGTGAGAGAGAGAGAGAGAGAGAGAGAGAGAGAGAGAGAGAGAGAGAGAGAGAGAGAGAGAGAGAGAGTTAGGGATAAATAGATAGATGGATAGCTAGTGAGAGAGAGAGAGAGAGAGAGAGAGAGAGAGAGAGAGAGAGAGTTAGGGATAAATAGATAGATGGATAGCTAGTGAGAGAGAGAAAAAGAGAGAGAGAGAGAGAGAAAGAGAGAGAGAGAGAGAGAGTTAGGGATAAATAGATAGATGGATAGCTAGTGAGTGAGTGAGAGAGAGAGAGAGAGAGAGAGAGAGAGAGAGAGAGAGAGAGAGAGAGAGATGAATAAATAAATACATATATATATGGATAGATAGATAGATAGATAGATATAGACAGACTGACACACACCCTCATACACACACACACACACACACACACACACACACACACACACACACACACACACACAGAGAGAGAATCAGATGGATAGACAGACAAAGGAACAAATACATGCATACATTCGTAGAGAAATAGACACACACACATGATAAATAAAGCAAATAAAAAAGAACCGAAAAAAATATCAATGTAAATGTTTAAGCGTAAATTTCAGAATCTCATTTCATGCAGCTTCTTTATCTAACTATTCTCCTCGCTTATTTCTGCTTCTTTTCTTATCTCTCTCTCTCTCTCTCTCCTCTCTTTACTTCCTCCTTCCCACAAGGCTCTTATCTAAAGTCTTTCATTACTCATGCGTTTAATTCGAAACACAACTCTTCCAGGGGAGAGGAAGATGCAGATTAGACTAATTTCTATCTCTTTATGTTCGTTCGTACGTCTTCAATTTTTTTTTTATACTTTCTTATATATAAGATTCACGAGTAAGTCAATATCGTTTACATATCAATTTTCAAATCCTCATTAAGTCAGAGCTGAAGTGCCTGCAAGCAGCAAATCATTTGAATGTTGCATAATGTGTCAAGAAATGAAATCATATTATGTGGGGAAGAAAGCAGCCAGATAAATACATGTATAAATATGATGTTTAAATTTTGCTATATTAACATGCTGATAAGATAAACCATGATGTTATATGTTGTATCTGAGAGATTGGCAGGTAGTGATGAAGGCAGGTAGGTAGGTAGGTAGATTGTGAGTTAGAGAGATTCCCGGGGAGGTAAATACTTAATTGCATATGTGCATACATACGCCTGTACATACGTAAATGACTACGTACATACATACATTAATACATGCATACGTAAATACTAATACACATACATACACATACATACATAAACACATACAAACATGCATACATACATACATACATACATACATACATACATACATACATACATACATACATACATGCATACATATTTTCAAATATATAAGCATGTATGGATGACTGTATACATCTATCCAACCGTCCATCTAACCACCTATCCATCTATCTATCCATCCGTCCATCTAACCACCTATCCATCTATCTATCCATCCGTCCATCCAGTCCATCCATACATATATACACACATATACTTGCATACATGCATACATATATAGATAAGCGCATACATACATATAGTACTTACACACACATAGAGCACCTGATAATGTACTGCACATCGAGGTTAATAAAAAAAATAGAAAAGAAATAGAAAAGAAATCAACAACGGAAAAAAATATGACGAAAAACGAACGCAAACCAATTTTTTTTTTTTTTTATTACTGTTATCCAGACTGTTTGTTTCTTCCTTTTTTTCTTTTTTTTTCTTTTCTTTTATCCTTTCCGAACGCAGCCATCATCCGCTGTCACCACGTTCGATACTGAAGTCTTTAATCTCAACACGTGCAGATATCAACTAAGCCTCCCCCATACCCCCTACCCCCCTCATCCCGCCCATCATCTGCTATCAATACATCTTCACTCTGTTTCGTGTCTTTGCCTCCCATCCCCATCCCACCCCCCGTCTCCTCATTTTCCTTACCCCACCCGAAGCAAACTCCTCCCTCCCTCCCTCCCATTCAAACATCGATATACCTTTATATAACCCTTAAAAATCCCTTTCCCATATTTCCCCCTTAACCCATTCCTCCTTCACTCCTTAAGCTCCTCCTTATCTCCCTCTTTATTCCCTCCTTCGCTCCCTATTCGTT
>NC_061830.1:31315842-31323342 GCF_019202785.1 Penaeus chinensis
TATTATCTTTTTAATGATAATACTGATAATGATAACAATACATATTATTATCACAATAATTATTATCATCCTCATCATCATTATCATCATCATTATCATTATCATTATTATCATCGTTATTATTATCATTATCATTATTATTGTTATTATCATTATTATTACTATTATCATTATTATTATTATAATTATCATTATTATTATTAGTAGTAGTAGTAGTATTTCTATTATTATCATCATTATTATTACTATTGTTATCATTATTGTTACTATTATTATTATGATTGTTATTATTGTTATATTATCATTATCATTATTATCGTTATTATGGTCATTGCTTTTATTCTCATTACTATCGTTATTATCAATACTATTATTGTTATTATTGTTATTACTATTTTTTCATTATCATTATCACTAATATAGTTGTTGTTGTTGTTTTTGAGAGAGAGAGAGGGAGAGAGAGAGGGCGAGAGTGAGAGAGAGAGAGAGAGAGAGAGAGAGAGAGAGAGAGAGAGAGAGAGAGAGAGAGAGAGAGAGAGAGAGAGAGAGAGAGAGAAAGTAGAAAAAAGAGAGATAGAAGAGAGACTGAGAGAGAGAGTATATATATAAACAAGAAGAGAAAGAGAAGAGGGAAAGCCGATGTTACAGACCACTCATGACACGGTCGAGGTATGTCTGCGCGTGTCCAAGACATTGCTTGAGAAAAAGGGATTGGCGAAAGGACATTTGACACTATGACGCGACAGTTTACGAGGCGCTAGGGAAATGCAAGCATGGCGGGGGAAATTTTGCTTGGGGGAGGGGGAGGGGGAGATACGTGAAGTGTTAGGGTAATGTCGAAAGAGATAAGAGGAGGCGGGACAAGGGAGGAATGGCCCGGAATTTACAGGGAATTGCGAAGGAGATGGGGAGGGGAAAAGGAGGAGGGGAGAGGGGGGGGGGGTAGGGTGACTGTGGGGGCGGCAGGGAAATAACACGAGAAGTGGGAAGAGATGGAACAGGAGGGCTGGGGGAAGAGTGTAGGGAATTACTTGAAATTTGCCGGGAAATACGAAGGAGATGCAGGGAATATTGCGAGGGACGGCAGGGGAATAATGCTTCAACTGCGGGGGTTATTTTGAGAGCAGCAAGGAAGGGAATGCAAACAAGATGGGTTGGATGGTGGAGTTGGGATAAATGATTTTGTTGGAGATGTTAGAGTAATCTTTGAGGAACTGTGAAGGTAATACTGAATGAGCGGACGGTGGAGAGAGAGGGAGAGAGAGAGAGAGAGAGAGAGAGAGAGAGAGAGAGAGAGAGAGAGAGAGAGAGAGAAAGAGAGAGAGATAGAGGAAGGAAGAGGGGGAAGGAGGAAGGCAGCGAGGGAGGGAGGAAGAGACAGACAGACAGATAGATAGATGGATAGACAGACAGACAGATAGATGGATAGACAGACAGACAGACAGATAGATAGATAGATAGAGATAGGGAGAGAGAGAGAGAGAAAGAGACTAAGGCTTGGCTGCAGGATTCCCGCTTTCCTTGGATGATGGCGCTTGCTAGTTAATAATGCTTTCAAATGTTAGAAATATTATTTATAAGACCTGGAATTATGTTACATGATCTGCTGGATGACACGACAGACTGGCCTGGATTCCGAGGTGTGAAGAAAGCTGGCAAACCTTATTCATTTACGTAAATTTTGTACTTTTTAAATCATTGTTATTCATTCAATAGTTTATGATAACATTTAAAGTTTTCTCAATTATGGCAGTCCGTGAATCTATTTCAGAACCTCAGCTTATCCTTATCCTGCCAAATTATTAATCAAACTGAGAATAATGTTCAGTGCGCCGTGTGATCTAGACAGTTACATAAAAGGATAAAGATATACGCTGATAAGTAAATATATAAGGAGTAAAATAAATGAATATGTGGGAACAGAGAGAGACTTAAATTAAAGTTAAAAGAGCGAAGGTAGAGTTCAGTGATTTTTCTCTCACCTTCGCTGTAAAATTCCCACGAAAGGAAGACAACGATTCTGTGGCTATTTAATTGTATATGAACTCCGTTTTTCCTTTCCTGATATTAACAAAAGAAAGCGGAGACAAGAGAGAGTGAGAGAAAGAGAGAGGGGGGAGACAAGAGAGAAAAGGAGGGAGGGATAGGGAGGAGACAAGAGAGAAAAGGAGGGAGAGGGAGGGGGGAGACAAGAGAAAGAGAGATGGAGAGAGGGAGGGAGGAGACAAGAGAAAGATAGAGGGAGAGAGAGAGGGAGGAGACAAAAGAGAGAGAGAGGGAGAGAGGGAGGGAGGAGACAAGAGAGAGAGAGAGAGAGAGAGAGAGAGAGAGAGAGAGAGACGGAGGAGACAAGAGAGGGAGAGCGATGGAAAGAGAGAGGGAGGAGACAATAGAGAGAGAGAGGGAGAGAGAAAGCGCGACAGAGAGAGAGAGAGAGAGAGAGAGAGAGAGAGAGAGAGAGAGAGAGAGTTTGAAAGACAGAGAGACATAAGCAGAGACAGAGATAGAGGAGAGAGAGAGTGAAAGATATATATATATATATATATATATATATATATATATATATATATATATATATATATATGAAAAACAGAAGAAAGTGAATCAAGACGATTTATGAGGAGATGAGCATGAAAGACGAATAACTGATTAAGCAAATTGATGAATGAAGGGAATGGAGAGGAAGATTAAAGGGGATAATTAGAAGCGGAGATTGATTAGCTTACGCGAGCTCCCAGGTATCAAGAATGCATTATGAGGGGATTTTAATGTCAATTCTCAGTCTGACTAAACGATAAAGAGAGAGCTGTAGTTGCTGTTGTTGCTGTTGCTGTTGTTGTTGTTGTTGTTGTATGATGTTAGCTTAATGTTGCTTTGAGCCTAGATTTACCTAAATCTGTGTGCTAATTAGTTTCAAATGGGTAGGTTGTTTTAATTATGTTTTTTTTTTTTTTTTTTTTTTTCGTGTGTGAAAAACTCGAGTGTATATTTTTTTCGCCATTTTCTTACTTTTAGGTTAAATAAATTCGTTAAAAAAAGAAGATCGAGCCAATTATTATTATTATTTTTTAAAAGTTTTTGAAATGTATATATGAAATCATAGCGTGAATCAAGGTCAAGGCAACATGAAAATAAAAATGAACACAGACACACCTGGTTAATCCTAACCCCACTGAGCCGAGAGAGTCATTAAAGTCGACTCACCTATGTTCCGCGAACGAGTAAATAGCCCTTATCTAAACCGCTCTGGCTTCTGTGTTGTGTTACCTTAAAGGGGCCGAGAGGGAGGGGAGGGTGTAGCAGGTGGGGGCTAACGGGTATGGGGGGGAGGGGGTGGAAAGAGGAGACCGACAGAGAGGGTAAGCGGAGGAGGAATAGGTAAAGGGGGAAATGGAAGGAGAGGGGAAAGGGAGGAGAGGGAAAGAGCAGAGGGGGAAATTGGAGGAGGGGGTATAAGGAGGAGAGGGAAAAGACAAAGGGGAGAGTTGGGGAAGAAGAGAGAAGACGGAGAGGGAAAGAGCAGAGGGAGAAGTGTGTGTGGGGGGGGGGGGGAGAGAAGGGAGAGTGAAAAGAGGAAAAAGAGAGGAAGAAAGAGGGAAATCGAAGGGAGGGTACAGGGAAGAGAGGGAGGGTAGAAGGGAAAATGAGAGAAGAGAGAAAGGGCCGAGCAAGGGAGACAAGCGGGGAAAAGGGAGAGAGAATGGTGAGGCTGGTATGGAGTCCTGAAAGCGGGAGTCAGCGTATGGTGTGACCTAGCATATCGATAGGCCGCTTACGAGGTCGGCGATTCGAGGGGGAAAAGGGGTCAAGGGAGACGAGGAGGGGAGGTTGAGGGGTTCAGGGTAAGGAGGAGGAGGAGGAGGGGAAGCTGAGGAGTACAGAGTGGGGAGAAGGAGGAGGGGAACCTGAGGAGTACAGAGTGGGGAGGAGGAGGAGGGGAATCTGAGGGGAAGAGAGTGGGGGAGAGGGAGGAGGAGGAGGGGAAGCTGAGGGTAAGAGAGTGGGGGAGAGGGAGGAGGAGTTCGAGCAACTTTTGGGAGGTCGACATTACCATATCAAACAGCAGGAGGCGCGGCAGGCGGAAAGTGGAAAACGCGGGCGGCTCCATCGAGTCCTTGTCCTCTCGCGGTTCACGCCCCTGGATGCTCTCCCTTTGCCTCTCTTTATCTCGTGCGTTTTGCTTTCCTTGACTGTGTCTGTTCTTGTGCTTGTATTTTCTCTTCTGCTGTCTCTTTGTTTCTTTGGGTCTGTCTTGTCTCTCTTTCCAAGGCTCATCCAACAACAACAACAACAAAAATACGTTCATGCAAGCATACATTACACAGATACTGACACGAAAACATTAACACTGACACACACGCACAGGCTCTCTCTCTCTCTCTCTCTCTCTCTCTCTCTCTCTCTCTCTCTCTCACACACACACACAAACACACACACAAACACACACACACACACACACACAAACACACACCTCACAAACACACCTCACACCCAAACAGAAACAAAAAAAAAAAAAACACACCAAATAGTCTCTTAATGAGGTTACACAACAAAATCTCATAAACGTGTGAAGAGCAGTTATTACCCCTTCCTTTAAGCTTACTAATTGGGCCACGCGTTTTTTGAGCGAGCGGCGTAAACAAAATGATAGACGTGTTGAGGGTAGAGATAAGTGGTTCTGCATGATCTGTGTCGAAACAGGTGGTAGCGTAAACAGAGGTATACTATCCTCTTGATCATTGTTAAACAAACAAACAAAAGAAATAAAATGTATCTTATTGTTATTATATGTACGTGATTACAATTATCATTGTTATTATTATATTTTTTACCATTACTATTATAAAGATTATTATGATCGTTATTCTTGTTATTATTATTATCATTATTATTATTATTATTATTACTATTATTATTACTATTATTAGTATCATTAGCAATACTACTACTATTATTATTATTATTATTATTATTATTATTATTATTATTATCATTATTTTATTATTATTATTATTATTACTATTATTATAATTAGCATTGTTATTATTATCATTTCCATCATTATTATTACTATTGTTATTATTATTATTATCATTTCTATTATCATTATTATTACCATTATCAGTATTAATGTTCTTCTTATCATTATGACTATTATCATTATCATTATTATTACTGTTATCATTATCAATAATATTTATTGTTTTTTGTATTTCTTCATTATCATCTTTACTAGTATTAAAGTTTTATCATTATTGTTATCACTATTTCTTTCATTACCATTATTATTATTACTGTTATTATTATCATTATTATTGTTATAAGTTTTTATTACTATTATCATTATTATCATCATTATTTTCTTTTTAATACAATCTTTATCATTATTTTTTATCCTTGTTTTAATTCTTGTTATTATCATTGTTCCTATTAGTATCATTACTGACCCTATTATTGTTAATATTGCAATTGTTATCACTCTTTCGTATTATCCTTTGATATTGCAAATACCAATTTCTTCAGCATTATCATTATTATTTTTAGCATTTTCATTTATATTACTGTTATCATTATCGTCATTACTGTTATCATTATTATGATAATAAAGAAAATAATAATAACAATGATAACAATAACAATAATAGTTATTATTATTATTATCCTCGTTATTACTATTACTATTATTATGATAAATATATTTTTTTATCATCATCATCTTTATTATTAATATCATTATTACTAGTACTGTTATTATCATTTTTATTATTATTATTATTATCGTTATTATTATCATCATTATTATTATTATTACTATTATTACTATTGATATCATCATCCTTATCAGTATTATCATTATCATCATCATTATCATCTATTATTATTATTATCAAAATTACCTTCATTATTTTCATCTTCATCATAATCATGTTGCTGACGTTGCTGATACTGCCGTTTCTATTACAAAAGTTATGCAAATTTTTAAAGGCTTTTCATATCCTAGAAATAAACGCTACAGCACGCATTCAAACACTATTTGCTAATAATTTCTATTAAATACCTTGCAAATAGATGTTTGAGACGCACACATACATACAGACGCACACAAACACACACATATACACACACAAACACACACACACACACACACATACACACACACACACACACACACACACACACACACACACATACACACACACACACACACACACACACACACACACACACACACACACACACACGAACACGCACACAGTTCCGTTTAGACCGCAAGACCAAAACCAGCCACTGCCTATCAGTTCACAGGCATCTAATTGAGGCAATATCCTCTTAAGTTATCGAATTGCATTATTGAAAATTAAAGAATAGAAAAAAAAAATGTCATAACTGCATTACTGTGATCGGATTCGCTTCGTCCTCATTAATCTATACAGCTAATTAATAGTGGAATCCCGGTAATTACGGCCATAATTTCATTTCCTACCTTTTGCAAACGTGGTGAATTAATCTGCATATGAAACAGGTTCATGCAGTTGAAATGTTGCCGCGCTGCGCACTTAGAACGGTGAAAACAATCACTTTACTTACAAGCAGTGATCTCCGTGACGGTGAAGTTAACGGTAGACAGAGATGTAAACAGAGATTGATGGGATATGATCATTATCGTTATTCTTATATATTTGAAGATCGCTGTTTATCATGATCCCTTTTCTGGCACTTCATGATAATGATGATTATGGTTATAATAATAATTGTAATAATGATAATGATTATAATGATAATAATAATAATAATAATAATAATAATAATAATAATAATAATAATAATAATGGTGATAATGTTAATAATAAAGAAATAATAATAATGATGATAATAATAATAATGACAGTGATGCTACTACTACTACTGCTACTAGTAACATCAGTAATGATACATATGATAACAGTCGTAGTAGTAGTAATGATAACAAAGATAATAACAATTATAGTAGCAATGAGAATAACAACAATGATAATAGTCATGATTTTGATAAAAAAGAAAAAAAATGATAATAATGAAAATTATAATAGTAATAATAATGATAATAATATTGATAGCATCATTATAATGATAGTAATGATAATAATAACAAAGTTGATGATAACAGTGATCATAATGAAAATAGTGATATGATAATAATTATAGTAATGATAATGATAATAATTATAGTAATAATAATGATAACAATTATAATGATAATGATGATTATGATAATAATAATAACAAAATTATAAGGATTATTGTTATGATAATGAAAATGATGATGATGATGATAATGCTAATAATAACAATAGTAGTAGTAATAATAATAATAATAATAATAATAATAATAATAATAATAATAATAATAACAATAACAATAATAATGATAATATAAATAGTAATAATGATAATAACATTAATGATAAGAGTAATAATGAAAATAATGATAGTAATGGTAAACATAGTAAAATAATAATA
>NC_061830.1:31358342-31363342 GCF_019202785.1 Penaeus chinensis
GGAGGGGCAAAAGGAGGCTTGATAAAGAAAAGAAAGAGGGAACAGAGAAAGAAAGACAGAAAGAGAAAGAGAAAAATAAGAGAGAAAGAGAGAGAAAGAAGAGAGAGAGAGAGGGAGAGAAAGAGAGAGAAAAGAAGAGAGAGAGAGAGAGAGAGAGAGAGAGAGAGAGAGAGATAGGGGAGGAAGGGGAGGGTCGAGTAGAAAAATAATAAAGAGCAAAAATATTGGGTGAATGGGAGGAACAAATAACAGGAGAATTAAGAGGGGGGGGGGGGGGTGAGATAAGAAGGAAGGTAATGAACAGGAGACAAAGAGGAGAGGAAACGATAAGGTGGACGGAGAGCTGTGGAAAGAAAGGAAAAGGAGATGCCGGTAAGAAAATATGAAAGGAAAGAAAGAAAGGAAGAAGGAGGAGAAGAAGAAGGAGGAGGAGGAGCAGGAGGGGAAGATAAATGGTACAAGGGGAAGAGAATGACAGCAGCAAGAAAGTAAGATAAGGAAGATAAAGAAAGGCTTACAAGGAAAAGATATAATCTATAAGAAAGATATAATTCCGAGAAGGAAGAGATAGGACACAGCAGAATAATACTGAGGGGAAGGCAAGGGTGGAAGAAGATATAGGGGCCTTTGAACTGTACGTAAACCTGAACAAAACCATTCAATTAAAGGGTCACACATTCACAGGGAGAGAGTTACATACGTACAGTTATACCCACAAACACACACACACACACACATACATTCACACACACACACACACACAGACACATACATACACACGCACGCACACACACACACAGACACATACATACACACGCACGCACACACACACACACACACACACACACACACACACACACACACACACACACTCACTCACAAACATACTTATTCACACACACATGCACACAACCAAATGTAAACAAACGTTAACACACGCAAGCAAACAAACAAACAATATTCTCCTCCATACATTTACAAATACCCATCGACCCCGTAAAAGTAAAAAGAAAAAACATAAGAATGGTTTCCCCATCAGCTTCAAACGTCAACATTTCTTTAGAAAAAAATGCAAAGTCGTTTATTGGTATTCTAAAAAATGGAGAAAAAAACAAAACGTTTATTCGAATAGAAAACACACACAAAAAAATGTTTTTCGTATAGAAGGGCAGAAAACATGGCAATAGAAAATCCTTTATTTGGATTAAGAGAGAGAGAGAGAGAGAGAGAGAGAGAGAGAGAGAGAGACAGAGAGAGAGAGAGAGAGAGAGAGAGAGAGAGAGAGAGAGAGAGAGAGAGAGAGAGAGAGAGAGAGAGAGAGAGAGAGAGAGAGAGAGATAGAGAGAGAGAGAAAAGAGAACATGTCGATTGAAAGTCACATACCCGGTTTTAAATCCTCGAAAATGCCGAACGTCGAAAAGCGAAACGAATAAATACATAGGCCTACGTAAGTCGACAGTAAATCCTTAATACGGTTTATAAAAGAGAGATGAATACTTACGTGACACGGCGGGAGACTCTTTATTTGCTTCTTCTTTTTTTTTTTTTTCCTAAAAGCTGAAACGGAAATGGCTTAGGCGAAAGGTTAGAGGCTGAAAATTCCCTGAAAAATAGAGCTAAATAGATTTTCATGAACACAGGCTGGGAGATTTCTTTTTTTTGTGCCTGTTAGAAATAAGATACTGGTAAATATTTATTCCAGGATGCTATAATATATAAATAGTTTATTACTTACCCGCCTGAAATGCATAATGAACCTCATTAATAATACATATATGAATTAAGGAGAAATGCACAGAAAACCTTACTGTTCTAAGCGATATTATCTAACCCCAACCCTCCCTTCAAGAAAAAAAAGTACAAATATATTATACAAAGAGTAGTAATAACGATATCCCCAAAAGCTACAGCATACACTTAGACAAATAAATCGGAAAAACCTTCTGAATGATTTTAGATAAAACTTTTCCCACAGGAATAACACCTGTTTAAAAGGCCCAAACCCGAGACACAAACCTGCTTGGCGCACAGATTACGTGTCCGGAGCGACGCGTCGGCGAAGACGCTGGGACGCGCAGCGGGAAGGAGCGCGCTTGTTCCTCGTCGCCGGGGAATCTTCTCCAAGATGCAGTGATGATGCTAGGTATCGAATCTCTAAGACATTCAGAGATTATATGCAGAGTTCATGACCCACAAAAGACAAGTATTTATGTGTATCTTCCAATTCCAGACAATGCACAGAAAGTTATATATGAATAAATAAATGAATATATATATATATATATATATATATATATATATATATATACATATATATATATATATATATATATATATATATATTTGTATATATATATATATATATATATATATATATATATATATATACATATATATATATATATTTGTATATATATATATATATATATATATATATATATATATATATATATATATATATATATATATATATATATATATATATATATATATATATATATATATATATATATATATATATATATATATATATATATATATATATATATATATATATATATATATATTCATATATATGTATATACGAGTATATATATACATATAAATATATATATATATATATATATATATATATATATATATATACACATAAAGATATATATATATATATATATATATATATATATATATATATATGTCATAATTAAATGTTGTTCATCTTCATAATCGTTTACATAGACCAAGACATGTGCCCATGCACTTTACATGCGAAAAGTATGTGGGAAGGGTATTTCAAAACATTCCTCACCACATGTACAGATTAACCGTCATTTCAGCAATTTGCACATGCAAACGGGAAAGAAAGTTCCTGAAGTGGAAAGTGATAGAGAGAGAAAAATGTCTGAAAGTATCTTTTCTCATTCCAGACGAACTCTCGTTTCTTTCTGAAATTCCTTTAATCTTTGGTTATATGTACACTGTTTTATTTGTACAAGCATGATCGGCACACTGGCCGGAATCTGGTCTTTCCTAACAGTAAAGGTAACATACGAAATATAAACCTTTATTTGTTTCGCCATCAATTCCTTTTATACTTACCTGGACGAGTTTGGACATGATAAAAGAGGATTGAGATAAGAGAAAACAAGAGAATCGAGACCCTTTGATGAATCGAATTAGTTTGTCTGTTACTTCTAATAATGGGGACATATTGGTGTGGTGTGTGATGCTTAAGTCAATGACTACAACCAATTTTTTAAATCAAATTTTCATATACATTTTTGTTGTAGGGGGAATATTTTTGCTTGAATTAATTCCATTTGTTTCTGATTTATGGTTGTTGAATGCAATCCTACGCACATTTTTTGTTTGTTTGTTTGTTTTAAACTAAAGTAGGAAGGCAAGGATAATCAGATGAATATTATGCTGTCATGATGTGGACAGTTATTACCACATCTGTTTATGAGGGATCTCTTTAGGTTGAATATCATTAGAATTGACAAAGCATATCTGACCCTTCCTTTTCACATCTATTTTAGATTTCAACTTTAAACTTTACGTCTTTCCAGCAGTTCTACCGGGGATTTAGTGTTGCGTGGATGTTTAATGCAATGATCATAAACACAAGAAAGGAAAACCTCCAGCTTAGGAGACCGTTTCTCTTGCTGAGAATCTTGCACTGCACCTCAGAAAGCTTGTTTCAAGTATTCAGCAATGTTCTTTCTTTGACTTTCCGTTGAATCTTCGTCGGACTGTCTTGGCGCTGAGAGACCGGTTTTGGGTTGACTTCGATCAATCACAGTTTGTTGAAAAGGGGAGTGTTGTTGGGAGGACACACCTTAATGCCAAAGATTTTTCATGCTGGCATATCCAGATGTGCATGTAGAGTCCATGTGAATGAGGAGACGATTTGGATTGGACAGAATGTTGTTGTTGTTTTTTTTAACTGTAAAAAACACATTAGGAATCACGGACACAGAACTGTGTTCTGACTTCCATAACGCCCTCTGGGTTTACATAGTGTTGTTACGGTTTCCGTGTGCTGGTTAGACCATCGTATTTCCATGAATCTTCAGGAGCAATCAAAAGAGAAAGAAAAAAGGCAGAATCCTATTTTTATTTACTTCCTTACGGCTTTCCTATCGTTATTAAAATTACTAAAGAAAAATCTTTTATTTTGCTCTTAAAGATTTCAGGAAAAAGACAGCGTGGGAACTTGTGACGAAGAGATGCCTTTTTAATACTAAGTCATGTTCCACTCATTTCCCAAGAACACATGAGATGCAGGTAGTATCTGAGGAGAGAAGTATTAAAATGACGTTAATATTCAGCGATTAATTTGTTGCACATGGGATTATTATTGTTGAGATGGATATGGTGGAAGGATTTTCTTTTTCATTTATCAATTTGATGTAAATTTTCCTTTGCCAAAGGATGATTTGGCGAGTTGAGTTCTAAAGGTTGAATATGACTTGGGTTAACACACACACACACACACACACACACACACACACACACACAGTAGAACACAAAGTAAGAAACCCATAAAGACAACCAAATCTCCCGGCGATCCAGTTGCAATCGATTTAGCAAGAACCTATCTTGAATTCTAGATGATGCGAAAAAAAAAGAGAGATAGGAGAAAAAAGAAGAAGAAAAAAAAATGCAATATAAAATATGAAAGAAAATTTTGTTTAAACCCACCAAAGAAAATATGTTCCTATTCAACATGAAAACAGAAGCATGCTCGTTTTCATTTTTTTTTTTTTTATCTACTACTCTCTCCCCTCTACAGTGAAATGACAAATAAAACCCTTATTTGCAAAATCTATCCTAAACTGACCTCTGAAATCCCTAGTGCCATGATTGATTGGGTGCCTTAATGCCGCTAATTGGGAAGAGGTAACCCCACCCCCTCCCTCACCCCCACCCTGTCCACCCCCCTCTCCCTCCCCAACCTCTGAAAATTTGGTGCTAGACAGAAACTTCAAAGACCCTTT
>NC_061830.1:31398342-31400842 GCF_019202785.1 Penaeus chinensis
AAAAACAAAAAACTACCAAATATAAACCTACAATAAACCTACAACTGGATAAAAAAAAAAAAAGGAAAAAAAAAAAAAAAGAAAGACGATAATCAACCAAAAGAAGGTGAAAAGAGACCGAAGGAGAGTGAAAGAGATTTATGAATCACCTTTTATCATGTCAATCAGAAATGCATTACTGCACCGACACCCTTCCAGCTCTCTTATGCATTGGCCTTTTAGACAGAACGATAACATAACAGGCACGAGGAGTGAAAAAGAAAGAAGAGGAAAAAAGAAAGAAGAGAGAAAAAGAAATAGGAAAGGGAGGAAAGCAAAGAGAAGGAGAGGGAGAACAGGAGAGCGAGGGAGAAAGGAAGAATAGAACGGAGAGAAAAGGAGAGAAAGAAAGAGAGAGGGGGGGAGAGAGAGAGTGAAAGCGAAAAATAAATAGAAAAGATATTGAAGAAAATACGATAAATGATGATATTGAAATACTAATAAAACATAAATTATATGATAATGATAATTGTAAATGAAATAAAAACAAAATCTAAAACGGGCCATGAAATCAGACATATGGTTGCGTATAAGGAAGGGATAATGCTTATGGCTTCACGGAATTTTGAAAGGAAACCACTCGTGTAAAAAAGACTCTTGATCGATTTTTATTGTTTGTGTGTTTGTTTGCGGGCTACGTTTTATCATTTTCATTATCGTTGGGTTGTTTGCACACACACACACATGTATACATACATACATATATATACATATACATATATATATATATATATATATATATATATATATATATATATATATATTGTAGTGTACGGCTGCGCACTCGCCGACTCTAAGGTCGATCTCGCCTGGACTGACATCGTCCTCGGGCGCCGAGTGGTTGAGGCCACATGCCTGCCTCCTCTACCACGGAACAAAGGACGTGGGGAACTCTACGATGCTGCCATTGACTGGGATGAAACGTCCCGGGCTCCGCTTCCACCGACGATGCGGGCGCACTCGCTGTGCACCCGCACGAGACTGGTGCTTCACCCGCCATTTGCGCCTCGCCCACGTGACTCTAGTGCGACTTATAAGCCGTGACCAAAGCCATACGAGCCGCCAAATACAGTGTTAAGAACTAATGTGAATATGGTTATAAAAATAACCAAAGAACGTATTTTCAACCAAGTCTCGTTACTTGAATGGCGTTGAAGTCTCCGAGAAAAAATAGAGATTTATTTATTTTCTAAGTCAAATACCGTAGTGAGTTACAGCCCGAAATGCACAATTTTCACGCAAATTGTACATTAACAGTTCTCCTATGTATTCTTTCCTTTATTATTATTTGTTTAATATTCTATCTCTTTGGCGACGCTTCCAAAGTGTCAATATAACCCATGAAGAGAGTAATGGTTATTACATATTTTGGGTGTTTGTTTTTCTCCCTCTCTCTCTTTTCATGGTAGTTCGGGTCCTTTGGGTTGTTTGGACTACCGAACTATCGGGTTGGTCTTCCAAAGCTTTGCCTATCTTTTTCTTTTCGCGCCATGCTTATGGGGAAGACAGTTCGGTCCTGACTTCTATGCTGGACAGTGGTCCCGCTCCCGGTATTGTGCTCGCTTTGGATTTACTTCGTTTGGAATTACCTCGCTTGGGATTTACCTCGCTTCGCGCCAGGGTTGACGAATCCGTGTTTTGCAAGCTAAGTATTCTTATGGTTGTGTGTGGAAGACACCTGGTCTCTATTGGACTTTAGCGTGTGTCATACTGCACTACTATTTGCAACGTGCACTCTCTTCCACGAAAATCCAAAGCAGCCCTTTGATTTCACAAAGGGTCAGAGCATACAAAGGACCACTCACATAGAAGGGACACTGCTTGAGGATCCGTACCTCCAGTGTGCCATTTCCTAATTTAAGCTGAGTTATTACTTAGTTTTTTTTTTTGTTGTTGTTTTTATGATTGGTTGTTTCTTTTCTTTTTCCTTTCCCCCAGCTTGAGGATCCGTACCTCCTGGGAGAAAGATCTTCCACATTCTCGCCCGTATTTTAAGGGCCGTTTTAGCTTGTCTTTGCCGTTCTTTTGTTTATTTGTTTTACTTTGCCTTGGTCGATTCCTGCCTGACCTTGTGGGTGTTCAGGCAGTCTTCGTGATATATGACCTTTTGGTGTTATATTTTATTTACTTGGCTTCCGACGCTAGGTAAATTTCTTACATCTTTTCCTGTCGTTACACAAGTGTTTTTATTCAGAGTTCCTCAGCACTATTCTTTTATGTTAATCTCCATTTTGGGTTGGAGATTAATTTGTTTAAATTAGGGTTAGTGTATTTTTTTTTCGTGCTAATACTCTGTTTAAAAATACTTACGAGTTGGGACGCCAACTTAGGGGTAAATGTTCGTGAGTTATTTTTTTTAACATCTGGTGTTGATTTCCACGTACATCACCCCCGCTGTGATTAAATTGGTGATGTACGCAACTATCAATTTCTCATGACTGAATCATTTGTAGACCTCCCT
>NC_061830.1:31405842-31415842 GCF_019202785.1 Penaeus chinensis
TATTATTATTATTATCTTTCATCTTATTACCCATTACCATTATTTTTAAATTTTAGTTATTTTCCCATTATTACTATTTTTTATTTAATTTTTAAATTATTTTTTATCGTTTTATTATTATCATTTTAAATTTTTAAATTACTATTGTTGTTGTTTTTGTTGTTTTTTTGTGTTATTGTTGTTATTATCATTACTATTTTCATTCCCTTTATCATTTTTCTATTATTTTTTAATCATTTTCAATAAAAATTATCAACTCCTCACTTTTACTCTTCCATTGTCCTCTTTAAAATGAAAAATGAAAATGAAAAACATTAAAAAATCCGGAAAAGAATATAAAAAGAAAAAACAGGGAAAACTTCAGCAGACGGGGCCCTAAATTTTTTCATTTGGCGCCCTTACCTCCCCCCCCCCCCCCCCCCCCCCCCCCCCCCCCCCCCCCCCCCCCCCCCTCCCCCCTCTTCTCTCTCCTCTCCTCTCTCTCTCTTTCTTCTTTTTCCCCCTTTTTTATCTATCTATCATCTTCTCTCTTTTTTTTTCTGTTTTCTCTTTTCTCTTCCTCTTTTACCTCCCCTTTCTCTCTCCCTTCTCTTTTTCTCTTTTCCCCCTCCCCTTTTTCCCCTTTTCTCCCTCTCCCCTCTTCTCACGCTTCTCTTTTTTTGTCTGCCTGTCTTCCCTTCCTCAAAACCCCATCTCTTCTCCACCCCCCCCCCCATTTTCTCCCCCCCTCTCCCCACCCCTCCCCACCCTTCCCCACCCCCTCCCTCTAACCCCCCCCCTTTTCCCCCCCCTCCCTTCCTCCCCCCCCTTTCCCCCTTTCCCACCCTCCCTCCTCCCAAAGCTTCCTTTGGACGAAAGTCACCCGCTAAAAGCATTCAAAAAAACCGCTCCTACCCAAAATGTCAATATGTTTATAACTCCCACTAAAAAAAAAAAAAAGAAAAAAAAAAAAGAGAAGAGGGGAGCAAAAGACCAAAAATATAGAAGTACTTAAAAAAAAAAAAAAAAAAAAAAAAAAAAAGAAGGGAGAAAATGTAAAAAAAAAAAAAAAAAAAAAAAAAAGGAGGAAAAAAAAACAGCAAAAAGGGAGGCATTTCAAGGCGGGGAAAAATTTTGGAAGGCGAAATGTAAATTTCTTCTGCTTTTTAAAAAGAGTTTTATTTTTTTTTTGGGTTTTTTGGGCCCATTTTTCGTTTTCTTTTTTTAAATTTTATTTATTCCTTTTTTTTATCTCTTTTTTTTATATTTTTTTTTTTTGTAAAATTTTTTTTTTGAACCTCATTTTTTAAATTTATCTATTATTAAACCAATCTATCATTAATTTTTTTTTTAAAACGACTCTTAAAAATTTCATTAATCTTTTTTGTACATGTAGCAATGTACCAGTTGAATTTATCATATTGCTTTATTCATTACGTTTTTATACATATTTATTATGTATAAAGTAGTGACAGTGATGCTAATTCTTGTTTGCTCAATGATAAATTTAAATGTTTTTTGGGTGATTATAGTTTTTGTTTCCATTTCTTGACTGTGGTTTTGGGTTTGGTTGTGTGTGTTGTGTTGGTGTGTGTGTGTGTGTTTGGGGTTGGTGTGGGTGTGTGGGGGCGGTTATGTTTGTTTTTTTTTTACACGTGTGTGGTGTTTTTTGGGGTGTGTGTGTGGGGGGCTTTTTTTCCGCGTTTGTGTCTAAAATTTTTTTTACGGGTTTCTTTTTTTTAAATTCCCAAAAAATTTTTTTTCTTTTTTATCCCTTCTTGTTTCTTTTGAGTTATCGAACACTTACTTACACAAGAGACTGTGTTCATGAATATCTTACCATATTTTAACGCTCCGATAAAAAGAATTAGGGAGCCTGCTGCTTACCCATTGCTTACATTAAGGGGGGGAGAAAATAAAAAAAATTTAATATGAAAATAATCAATTAGCGATGATAAAGCTGAAAGTAAAAATCGTAATGTATTGTGAGGGAAAAATTGACGTAAGAATAGGGGAGGAGGGGGGAGGAATAAAATGATGGGACAATTTTTTGAAGGTTATGATGACTGTGATAATTATGATAATCATGGTCATAATGATAATGGTGAAAATAATAATATTAATAATGATAATGATAATAATAGTGTTAATTATAATCCCAATGATAATAATAATAATAATATTGAAAAACAAATAAAAATTTACAAAAATAAAAGAACGATTATACTAACAATAATTATGATAATAATGGTACTACTACTAAGGATAAGAACGATAATAATAAAAAACAATTATAATAACAATGGTAGCGACAAAGATAATGATAATCATGATAATGATAAAGATAATGATAATATATGATAAAAAGATACGATGGTAATGGTAAATATAACAATAATGATGATAAGAGTAGCAGTAAAAGAAATGATGATGATGATAATAAAGGTAATAAAAAGAAGAATTCCAATAATGACGATAATAACAACAACAACAACAACAAAAAAAAACAACGACCACAATATCTAAACTGAAACAAAAAAAATCTGAAAAAAAAAATGTGAGGAAATTATAGAAGGAGAAAACAGGAAGTGGAAAATTTTTGGGGATTTTGGTGTCCCCCTGCTCCTCAGAGGGGGGGGGGGGGGGGGAAAGGGGGAAGGGGAGAAAAGGGGGGGGGGGGGGGAAAAGGGGAGGGGATTAATGGACGGGGAAAAAAAGGGGGGAAAGGGGAGGGGTAGGGGGGGGAGTGGGGGAGGGTTGGGGAGGGGTTGGGAGGAAAGGGGGGGAGAAGATGGGGGGAAAAGGGGGGTGGGGAGAAAAAGGGAGAAAAAAAGGGGAGAAGAAGGGGGTAGAGGGGAAGAAAAAGCGAAGGATAGAGAGAAGGGGAGAAGGGAGGGAGGAGGAGGGAAGGAAAGTTACGGAAAAGGGGGGGGGAGAGGGAAAAGAAGTAAATGATAGGATTAGGGAAAATAGAGGGAAAGGGGAAGGGGGAAAGGGATGGGAGGAAGAGTGGAGGGAGGAAAAGGAATGGGAAGGAAAAGAGAAGAAGGTGGGGAAAGGGTGGGAAAGGGAAAAAGGGGAATAAAAAAGGAAACGGGAAATTGGGGAGAGGGGGGGGAAGGAAGGATGAAAAGGGAAGAAAGAAAGAAAAAAAGAAGGGGAAGGGAAAAAGGGGAAGAAAGGGGGGGAGGGAGAGGGAAGGGGGGAAAGTTAAAAGGGGAAGGAGGGAGGGAGATTATGAGGAGAGGGAGAAAGGGCGGGAGTTTTGGCCCCCCGTGCGAACTCCCTGTAAACAGTAATACCCAAAAAAATTGCTTTCTCCCCGGACCTCTTGGGGAGCATTTCCCTTCCCCCTCTCTCTCCTCTTTTCCCCCTCCTCTCCCCTCCCCCTCTCCTCCTCTCGGTTCCCCCCTCATCTCTCCCCTCTCTCTCTCCTTTTCTCTCCTCCCCCCTCCCCTCGCCTCCTCCCCTCCATCTTTTTCCCCTCCCCCACCCTCTTTTTCCCCCCAGCCCCCTTTTCTCGTCTTCTCTCCCTCCCCCTTTTCCCCTCACCCTTTTCCCCCTCCCCCTCGTCCCTCTCTCTCTTTTCCTCTCTCCCCTTCCCCCCCTCCTCCCCCCTCTCTCTCTTTCTCTCTCCCCCCCTCCCCCTCTCTCTCCCTCCAACCCCCCAAACCCCTCTTTCCCCTCCCCTTTTCCCCCTCTCTTCTCTCTCCTCTCTCCCCCTTTTTCTCCTCCCCTCCCTCCCTCTCTCTCTCCCCTCTCCCTCCTCTCTCTCCTCTCCTCCTTCCTCATCTCCCCTTCTCTTCCTCTCTCCCCTCTCTCTCTTTCTTTTCTCCTCCTCTTTCCCCCTCTCTCTCCCCCCCCCCCCCCCCCCCCCCCCCCCCCCCCCCCCCCCCCCCCCCCCCCCCCCCCCCCCCCCCAAACCCCCCCCCCCCCCCCCCCCCCCCCCCCCCCCCCCCCCCTCCCCCCCCCCCCCCCCCCCCCCCCCCCCCACCCCCCCCCCCCCCCCCCCCCCCCCCCCCCCCCCCCCCCCCCCCCCCCCCCCCCCCCCCCCCCCCCCCCCCCCCCCCTTTTTCCCCCCCTCCCCCTTCTCTCTCTCTCCTCCTCTCCTCCCCCCTCCTTTCCCTCTCTCCCCCCTCCCCAAATTTTTCCTCTCTCTCTCCCCGTCTTCCCTCCCTCTCTCCCACCCATCTCTCCCTCCCCTCCCCCTTTTCCCCTCCCTCTCACCCTCCTATTCTTTTTCCCTCTCCTTTCTCTCTCTTTTTTTTCCTCTCTCCCCCCCACCCCCTCCTAAAATTTCCCCCCCCCCTCCCCTACTCCCCAATCTCTCCCCTCTTCTCCCCCCTTCTCGTCCCCTCTTTTCCCCCCCCGCCCTTCCCCCTTTTTTCTCTCTTTTCTTTTCCCCTCTCATCTCTCTTTTCCCCCCTCCTTTCCCTCTTTTTCCTCCCCCCCCTTCCCTCTTTTTCTCTCTCGCTTCCCCTCTCCCCTTTTTCCCCCCCCTCTCTCTCCCCTTTCCCCTTCCCTTTTCTTTTCCTCTTTTTCCGCCCCCTCTCCCCCCCTTCCCCTTCCTCCCCCTTCTCTCTCTCCCCCCTCCCCCCCCCTCTCTTTTCTCTCCTCCTCCCCTTCCCCCCTCTACTCTTTCTCCTCTCCCCTCTATTTCCCCTTCTCTCTCCCCAGTTCTCTCCCCTCTCTCTTCCTCCTCTCTCCCCTCTCGGGTCTCTCCCGCAAACCTTTCTCCCGCCTTCCCTCCCCCCCCCCCCCCCCCCCCCGTCCCCCCCCAAACCTTCCATTCCCCTCCTCCCCCCTCTTCCTGGCCCCCCCAACCCCGGGAAATTCATTTTTACAAAAACCGGGGGGAAACTTACCCTAGGTACCCCCCATAAAGATTAAACCGGGGAAATAAAAAATTAAATTTTTGTATAATATATAATAAATTTTATATATATATAAAATTTTTCTAAAATATATATATATAAATATAAATAATATAAATTTAATATATATTTTTATGTTTTTATAAATAAAAAATTATATATAAAATATAAAATATAAATATATATATTTTAAAATTTTAAAATAAAATAAAAAATTAGTATATATTAAAATATATAAAATTTTTATATATATATAAAATAGAAATATATATAACATAAATTTTATAGATAAATAAATAAAATAAAAATTATTAATTTTTTTGCCCTTTTTATATATATATATATATATAAACTAATAAATGTGCGTGTGTGTGTGCGTGCGTGTGTGTGTGTGGGTGTGTTGTGTGGTGTGTGTGTGTGTGTGTGGTGTGTGTCTGTGGTGTGTGTTGTGCGTGTGAGTGTGTGTGTGTGTGTGTGAGTGGTGAATGTTTATCAATAAATTATATATATATATAAAAAGATCTATATATATAAATTATATATACGTCTATCTCTTATATATATAAATAAATATATATACATATGCATATACATGTATATGGTATAATATAATATAATATTTATTTTATATATATATATATATATATAGATATTGTGTGTGTGTGTGAGTGATGTGTGGGTGTGAGTGTGTGTCTGTTGCGTGTTTAAATCTATATAATATATAATATATCTATTTATATACATTATATGTATTAATTTTAACTATATATCAATATCTATGTAAATATATATAATGTATATACTATACACATATATACAAATAATACCTATACTCAATGGTATATGACATATCAAACTATAAATAAATATATAAATCTATACCTGTGTGGGGTGTGTGTGTGTGTGTGGTGTGTGTTGTGTGTGGTGTGAGTGCTTGTGTGTGTGCGGTGTTTATAACGAAATAGTAAATCTATCTATACTATATAAATCTATATATATATCACTATAAATCTATATATATTCTCAATCACTAAATATACGCCTCACATGTCATCTCTAATGAGTGGGTGTGTGAGTGTGAGTGTGATGTGAGTGTGTGTGTGTGTGTGTGTGGGTGGTTTGTGTAGCGTGAGCGAGTTGGGGTGGTGTCTGTCCTGTCTGTTGTGTGTAGTGTGTGAGTTGTGTAGTGTGTGTGTGTGTGTGTGAGTGTGCGTGTGGCGGTGCGGTGTGTGTCTGTGGTGCGTGTGTGTGAGTGTGGTGTGTGTGTGGATGTTATGTGTAAGTATGTAAATGATGTCAATAATATATCAAGCAATATATATAATATATAATATATTTATATATATAATGATTATATGTGTAGATAGATATATAACCACTACAAACATTCATCTATACATACTTACACACACACACAATGCAAACTAATATATATATATATATATATAAATAGATATATATTATATCTATATACACTTAAATGTAGGTCAAAATCATAGAACAAAAGCCCCGTGCTCTAACTCTAAGAAAAATATGAATAAAATCAAAAGCGAAATTAAAAAATCAAAGTGATTAAAAAGTCAAAACAATGAAGAAATAAAAGACCCTTGTGAAATTCACGACTTTCCATTCTCTGGTGGAATGCATTTCGGGTGAACATAAATGAAATACGCGAAAAGAGATAACTGCTTTACCTAACTAACAATGTTAATTTTGAATATCCCGTGGCATTGTCCCCTGACAATCCTCCCACGGCAAAAGAGGAGTAAACATTTCTCTGTGGCCCACTCGTTAAAATTTCCTCCTCTTCATCCTCCCCTATTTCTCTCTCTCTCCCCTTCCTCCTTTCTTTTTTTTCCTCTTTCTCTCCTTATTGCCATTCCTCTTCTCCCGTCCTCCTTCTCGCCTCTCTCACCTTATTTCCTTTTATTTTTCCTTGCTCGCCTCCCTTTTCTCCTGTCCCCCAAATCTCGAAATATCCCCTAACCCTCCCGTTCTCTCCTGCCCCCGTCCTCTCCTAACACACAATCGTAAAATTCCTTGCCACAATACGTTCCCCTTTCCCTTTTTCTCCCCCACCCCCCCCTTTTTTTCCCCCCCATTTTTTTTTCTTCCCCCAAAAGAAAGACCCCCCCCCCCTTTAGACCGCACAATTACCTCCTCTCCTCCCCCTCCCCTCTGCTCCCACAGCAAGGAGCCCCCTACGGCTTCCAAAAGGGAAGAGTGAATAGGTTGGGATAGTTAGGAAGAGATTCACAGAAGGTTTTAGGGGAAAAAAAAAGTGTAAGGGAGGTCTTTTCTCCAAGATGCGTTAATGGCTTGACCACTTCCACCGCCCGGGAAGAATCACCGGATTGTAGAGTTACATGTAGCGGTCCTATCAAGATTCGTCTGTACGTTCATTTTTATCCAATATTACAATTTTTGTTTCCTTTATTTTTGGCTTGCGTTTCTTTTCGTTTAAATGAATTAGTGAACATATCTAAACATTCTCATCTATCTATCTATCTCCTATATGAAAGTTATATATATATATATATATATATAAGTTGTGTGTGGTTGAGTGTGTGTGGTAGAGGTGTACAACCATACACTCAAACACACACACCCACACATACACAACACACACACGTACACCACACACACACACAACACAACGCACACACACCCACACCACACACATCACTAAACACACACACACACACACACACACTCAACATAGAAGAAGCATGAACATCATATAGTGCCAAAGACAAAGAACTCCCCGAAGGACCTTGACAGAAGAGGCGTGGTGTTGCCGTGTTTATCTCCCTGTGAAAGGAGTAAATTACACGTGGAAGTCTGGCGAGTATGTGAATGAAACGCGGAGAAAACGTGCCTGTTGCCCGTCGAGTGGACACGTAGCACAGCGCTGCTTTAGCTCTCCCTCGAATTGTGGTGTCGAGGGAAGGCTGAGAGAATGTTTTTGCATTAAAAGGTTTTATTTTGGCCTTTTAATCATGAGGATTTTTGTGTGTGTGGGGTGGTGGAGGGGTGGGGAGGGTGGGGAGATATGTATGTGTGTTCTAGGGGGGGGGGATGTGTGGGGGTGGGGGGGGGGAGGGTGAATGTGTGTGTGTCTGTGTTGCGGTATGTGTTGCGGGGGTGTATGTTGTGTGGGATGGGGTCAGACGGGAAGAGTGTGTGTGATGATTGGGCGGGGGGGGGGGGGTTTTCGTGTGTGGGGTTTGTCCTGTAGGTGTGTGGCTGGGGGTGGCAGGGCATGTGTGTGTGGTGTATTGGCGGGGGGGGGGTTATTATGTGTGGGGGGTGTATATGTTGTGGGATGGGGGTAGGACGGCTGTGTGTGTGTGTGGTCTGGGCGGGGGGGGGGGGGGTTTAGTGTGTGGGGGTAGTATGTGTTGTGTGGGGGTGGGGGTGAAGGGTGTGTGTGTGTGTTTGGGCGGGGGGGGGGGGGGTTCTGAGTGTGGGGGTGTAGTGTGTGTGGGCATGGGGGTGGCAGGATGGTGAGGTGTGTGATGTGATTGTGTTCTTGGGCGGGGAGGGGGGGGGGGGTTCTAGTGTGCGGGTGAAAGTAGCGTGATTGGGCTGGGGTTGGAGGGATGGTGTGTGTGTAGGGTTTGTGGCGGGGGGGGGGGGGGGTGGGGGGGGGGGGGGGTTTATTTTGTATAGGGGGTGTCAGTGTGGGTGGGAAGGGGCTGGGGGTGGAAGGGCTTGTGTGTGTGTTTGGGCGGGGGGGGGGGGGGGGGGGGGGTATCTGTGTGGGGTGGTGATATGAGTGGGTGTACAAAAACAGCTGATCACCCAGTTTTCTATTGTCACCTTATCCACTATACCTCTGGGTAATTATTTCAAGAAATACATTTCTAGTTTTGCATATTACAGCAGTGAATATGTCAGATCCTATACGCAGCAAAACGCTTTTTCCGTTATAAAACAATTTAATTTTGCAGAATTAAATTACAGTAAATCCACGACTTAAAACTAACAGCGGCTATAGAATCATGTAAATATTTTTGGCGAAAAGCTTCTGTCTGCCTCCATTTTATTCCAATATACCATAAAGTAAATCATGAAGTTAAGCCTAGTCTACTGGAAATGCTTTACCCAAACACCCCTTTATACCACCCAATTACAACTTACTTACAATAACCACACGGAAATGTAAAAAAAAAAATGGAATTTGGAACGAACAAGATATAGAAAGAAATGAAAGTTGCCATTACACCACATATACACCACACACACCACATCACACACACCACACACTTGGAGCACGCCCACCCACACACATACTACCACACGACCCATACACACCACACACCCACACTCCACAACACATCACACACACACACACATCTATATATAAATATATATATATAATAGATATATATATATGTAAGTTATATATAGCAATGCACGACTACACACAAACACACATATATATATATATATATATATATAAATATATATTAGAATATATCTATATCTGTGTATTATATATCACTATACATGTATACATATGTTTATTATCTAACGCTCTCACTCACACACCAGTGTGAGTGTGTAGATGAGAGCCACTCTCTCCCTCCCACTACTCACACTCAATCTCTCTCTCCTCACTACTACCGTCACTACTCACACACTTACTCTACACACACTCACACACACCACACACTTCCACTCTCCACTCACACACTCTCACACAACTCACCCACACCCAGTAGAGAGACTCTATCACACACCACAACACACACACACTCACTCTAACACACACACATACGACACACTCACACGACACACACACACACACACTCACCACTCACACTCTCCCACACCCAGAGATACACACACCTCAACACACACCACACACTACACACACACACATGCACACCACACACACACACATAACCGCACCACCATCCACACTACACTATCACACACACTACTCTCTCCCACAGCACACACACACTCACCACACACACACACACACTCACAACTCACCCTCACCGCCTCCCCCGAATACCGCCATAACCCCCCCCCCAATATACCCCCCTCCCATTTCCCGGCAGCTCCATCCTGCCCCCCTCGCCGCCCGGCCCGCGCGCTCGATCTCACACCTCTCTCCCCTCCCTCATTTGTTTCCC
>NC_061830.1:31445842-31448342 GCF_019202785.1 Penaeus chinensis
ATCCTTTCTCCTCGCTATCTCCCTTTTCCTCACAGACAACAGTCACCCTCTAGAACATTCTCCTTACCGTGCCTTGCCACCGACCTAACTTCTGCCCATAAATTTTTCTTCCCTCGCCCACCCCCGCTTTTACGACAGCTCCCCCCCTCCTCCTCCTCCTCCTTCCTACCTCCTCCTTCCCACCTCCTCCTTCCCTCCTCCTCCTTCCCACCTCCTCCTTCCCTCCTCCTCCTTCCCACCTCCTCCTTCCCACCTCCTCCTTCCCTCCTCCTCCTTCCAACCTCCTCCTTCCCACCTCCTCCTTCCCACCTCCTCCTTCCCTCCTCCTCCTTCCAACCTCCTCCTTCCCACCTCATCCTTCCCTCCTCCTCCTTCCAACCTCCTCCTTCCCACCTCCTCCTTCCCTCCTCCTCCTTCCAACCTCCTCCTTCCCACCTCCTCCTTCCCTCCTCCTCCTTCCCTCCTCCTCCTTCCTACCTCCTCCTTCCCTCCTCCATCTCTTATCCCCATTATCTTTCCGTCCTCCTCTGCGCCTCTTTGCTCCTTCTCTCCGACGCATTTTTCCCCTCCTATTCCCATCCTTCTCTCTCTTCTCCGTGTCTTTCTTCATTTCTCTCGCTTTCAATTTTTTTTTTTTTTTCAGCCCTCTCCCTACCTTTCCTCACATTCCTCATTCGTTTTCCTTTTCCCCTTCAGCCCCCTCTCCCCATACCCATTATATTTGCGCCCCCCCCCCCTCCCTCCCATGTCCTCTCTCTTTCCCTCTACCCTTTTCCTTTACCACCATCATCTTCGTGTCTCTCTGTTCTCCTTTTTCTGACTTCTCCAGATCCCTCTTCCCCCTCATCATCATCTCCTCTTCCCTCTCTTCTCTGTTACTACGCATACCTCCTCTTTTCCGCCCCCTCCCCCCATCTCTCACTTTCTCTACGGCCTCCCCTCTATCTCCCCGTCCCCTTCATCCCCTTTGCATCTGCCTACCTCTTTCTTTCCCCTCCCCCCCCTTCCATCTTCCCCTCCCACTCTCCCCTATTGCCTCCCACGCCTTCTCCCGTTCTTCACCTCCCCAGCATCAGGCCATCTCTCCTCCCCCCTCTGCTCTATTATCTCCCCCTCCCCCCTCCCTCCCCCCAAGCCAAACACAAGAATGACCGCCGGCTGCCTGTCTCCCTTGTTACCACTCACTCGGTGTGTCAGTCCTCTTATTAGGGGGTTTAGTGAGGCTCAGAGATTCGCTTCGGTGGTTTGGCGTCCCGTGTTCTTAACTCCTGTTATGGGTTTGTTCTTCCTCCCTTCTGTCTCCCCTTTACCATACCCTCCCTCCTCCACTGGTTCCCGCTTTCGACCCTTCTTCTCCTCATATTTTTCTACCTTATTCCTTAACTTCTCTTTCGACTCCTCACCTGTCTATTCCCGTCTTTCTATGCCACTCTCCTTCCTCTCTTCCCCTTCCCCCGTTTTATCCCATCTCCGTTTTCCTATCCCCTCTTCCTCTTAACTCTGTCTTCCTCTCCTCTCCATCTTCTTCTTCCGTCCCTCTCGCCGTCTCCCTTTCTAATTCCCCTTCTCCTTCATCCTCTCTCTCTCACACCTCGCCCCTCCATCTCCGTCTTCCTATCTTCCTCTCCTCCCTCTCACTCCTCTTTCTCCCCATCTTCTCCTTTCGTATTCCCTTCCTCCTTTCGTCTTCCTTCCTTGTCTCGTAATCCCTCGTATTACCTTTTCCTCCTTCCTGCTTCCTCCTCTTTTCTTTTTTTTTCGTCCCAACACCCGGATTAGCATCCTAATCTCTTTCCGTAATGTGTGTTTCTTTGGATAACATTTCATCTTTTTTTTGGGGGGGGAGGGAGGGGTCATATCCCCCTTTTCACACCCACACCCTCGTCTCTAGCCGTGCTTTCTTCCATATCCCTTGCTAATTTTCTCTGTCTTAAATAAACAGTGCATCACTATAGTTCGTGTTTTTTTTTTTTTTTTTTTTTGAAAGGTCTGTTTGTTTATAAACGCATGAATTTTCTTTTTATGTACATGTGTGTGTATATTATAAATACATATATGTATCTATGTACGTAAATTAGAGTATGTGCGTGCCTGTGTCTCTATATATCCCATCTCTATCCTCCTCTCTTTCTACTAACCTCTATTCTTCCTCTCTCCCTCCCTCTCTCTGTCTCTATTCCTTTCGTCCCCCACCTCCTCTCCCCTCCCCTTCCCCCTCCCCCTGATTCCGGTAGGCTGACGGACAGGAAGCGTCTGTGTTTTAAAAGCTCTTAAAATGGGAGATTTCGCCTCAGTACGAGTCAGAACCCAAGACGCATGTCCGAGACGCTGAGGTCCCTTAGACGGAGCTGCCTTGGCTTATAATGGCTTCATTTAAAAGTTGGCGCTTTGAGGATATCGCTATTCGAAATGAGTTTCTGAAGAATATGAAATGTAGAACAGGGGGACCGACTTTTTTACTTTTTTTTCGTTTTTCGATAGAGATAAGTTAAGATTCTTT
>NC_061830.1:31458342-31463342 GCF_019202785.1 Penaeus chinensis
TTGTGTACACGTTACTGTGTTTGTCTTTGTGTCAAATATGCTATTAAGTTATCATTGTTATTTACCAATAGTGAATTCTGTACGAGCCTGTTCCTCGCTCCCGTTCATATAAACACTGTAGTTAATGATCGGCCGACAGTATATCGCGGCAGCATCCCCCTGTTACATTTTTTTCCCCTTAAAAAGACAAACAAGCCGGGCAGGAGACATAAGATAACCTTTACTGACTTTTTTACATTCCTTCGTGTGACTTGACCTCTTCACCTGACGTCGATATATAGGCCTCGTTTGGGAAATCTCGATCTTTCTGTTTTAGATGGAGGAGGAAGGGGTAGGGTGAGAGGGGGTGGGAGGGATTAGAGGGAGTGAGTGAGAGGGAGGGAGAAGGAGGGAGAGGGAGAGGGAAAGATAGGGAGATGAATACGGAAAGAGGGGGAGAGGGGGGCAGAGGGAGAGGAAGGACGAATGAAAGAAAGGGAGTGGGAGAGAGAGGGAGAGGGAAAAAGAAGGGAAACAGAGAGATAGAGAATAATGATCTTCAAATCCGCTAAAATTGCGAAGGGAATTAAAGAAAGGCAAATACTGCACACGGAAATAAAATCCCGAATCTTAAAAAAAAAAAAAAAAAAACAGCTCACATAGACGAGCTTGGCCCCAGCCTTGAAGCATTACGACAATTATGGCACATCGTTCGCCGATTTATTCCGCCAGAGAGAGCAAGGAGGCGGAGAGAAGCGAGGTCATAAAGCAAAATGAAAGATTCGTCGTACCCTTTTTCGAGGGCGCACTCCAAAGGGGGGCGGGGAGGGGATGCCACTACGGAGGAGGTAGGGGGGTATCCTAGGCAGGCAGATAGGCAGGAGGCAGTCACTGTAGTAGGGGCACTCCTGGGAAAACCGCACTGGGGAGAGAAGGGGGAGGGGAAGGATGGTAAGGATGGGGTAAGGGGGGGTAAGAGGTAAGGATTGTGCCGGCAGAGGAAGGAGTAGGGGGTAGGATATAGGGAGGGGAGTAATACCCTAGGGGAGGATAGAATGATGGGAGTGTATTGAGGGGAAGGAGAGAGCTCCACTATGTGTAAGGGGTATCTTAACTTTGGTGTGTCTGGGGGGAGAAGGGAAGGGAGCAGGGGAAGGGAAGGCGCTGTGAACATTGGCCACTGCAGGGAGAGTCACTCGATGTTCCTAAGAAGGTCTCCCCTTGGAGGCCCGCGGCAGGGAACGACAATGAGGATTTGCCAGCGGTGGAAGTCGGTTTGTCAGAATTAGCAAGCAGTCTGTTTTACAGCCGCTACTGCTAAAACTATTACTACAGCTACTACTTCTCATTAAAATGATTTACGGTCTACTTTATAACCGGTATTGATAATGCAAGTGCTACCACTAGTACGATCATCTGCAGTCTGCTCTGCAAGTTACAATATTATCATCATTATCATTGTTATTACCACTTTTCTCTTCTTTTCCATCCCCTCCTCTTCCACATTCTCCTTCTCATTCATTTTCTTCGTTTTCCTTCTAGTTTTATACCGTTTTCATTTACTTTCTTGCCTATTATAACAAGGAAAAGTATAATTTAGTGTCATTGCTGTTGCCTCTACTACCTGTGGTAATAGCTAACGAAGTTTTTTTATTTTGATAACAGCAAAGTGAGTCATAATGGCACAAAATCTATGACAAAGAAAGTATAATTCACATTTATGATGATAATTACAATAGCTGTTGAAATAACAATAAATATAAGGACAACATTTACAGAAAAAAATTACAAAGATGACAATAGCAACTTCACCAGAACCTCAAGAATAATACCAATAATTGTTATATTAGTAATAATGATGATAATACTAATTACAATAAAAAACTATGAGGAAGATAATGATGATAACATTAGTAATAACAATGATAATGATAATAGTAATAATAATGATAATAACAATAACAATAATAATAATAATAATAATAATAATAATAATAATAATGATAATGATAATAATTATGATAATGATAATAATAACAATACTAATAATGATAATAATAATAACCGCATTAATAATAATAACAATAATAATAATGCTGCTGCTGCTGAGGATGATATAGATGATGAAGATGATAATGATGATGATGATGAAGATGGTGATCATGATGATGATGATGACGATAATAATGATGATAATGATGATATATATGATGATGATGATGGTGATATAGATGATGATGATGATGATGATGATGATGATGATGATAATGATGATAATAATAATAATTACAGTAATGATAATCATTATCACCATTCACAACAACAATATAAGCAATAATAATAGTAATAATTCTAGAAGTAATAATTCAGTAGTAACTCATCACAAACAGAAGCAGTAATTAAGAAAAAAATAAAGACGAAGAAGAAATAAGGAGAAAAACATGTCCTTCGAAGTTTCCCTCTAAAAGTCCCGGAAATAAACAAGCAAACAAATAACTTGATTCCCAAGTCTGTGAACAGCTGAGTTACGTAACTAATTCTATAACAAAATTCCAAAACTCCGAAGCAATACCATGCAAATGCGAGCAACAGGAGAATATTTATTTCTTCCAAGGGAGAGAGAGGAAAAACAAAAGATATAATAATGATTTAATTTCAAGTGTCAGACTTTTTTCTTGCTAAAATGAATATGCATATGCATGTGATGTTGGTTTATTAGAAGTTATGTCATTTTTTAAAGGTTGTAATTGCTCGTAATTAAAAAAGTGTAGTCGGAAGGGATGGAAGTGAAAAAGAATGGTAATAAGAGAAGAGTAATAATAACATCTGGAGGCTCGCAGCGGTGACAAAACGTATTTAATAAAGAAGTTTCAAACACACAAAAATAACACGCCCCCCCCCCCCCCCCCCCCCCCACTTTTCCCACTCTCATACACGCGCACACATATACAGGCTTGGCATACAGCATGTAACTACAACTTGCATAATTTAAATATAGATAAAGTTATAATGGCAATGCGTATACGCCAATAATATACGACAATATATAAATCCATAGTGGAATATTATAGACATTATTCACTTGTTGATTCGTTTGCTTAGAGAAGAATAAACATATAAATGAATCTGTTATGTCTATCTACTTACATGTCTGTCACTCTATCGATCGATACATCTGTTTATGGATTCATGTTTACAGACACGTATATATATGTGTGTATTTCAACGTACAAACAAACAGTAGCTTCTCCTTCGACGGAGTATTGCACATTCCATATCACGAAGCTCTCGACCAAGGGGAGATATTCGATAATATATGTATAGATATACCGTACAGGTTCTCATTCAACTAATTCTCATTTCCCCCAAGTTCCTGCGGGAACTGTAGGATTAATTGATATGTCTTTACTTTCTGGATTCTAAGTAATTATGATAATGATAATAGTAATAATAATAATAATAATAATAATAATAATAATAATAATAATAATAATAATAATAATAATAATAATAATAATAATAATAATAATGATGATAATAATAATAATGATGATAATAATAATAATGATGATAATAATAATAATAATAGTAATAAAAATAATGATAATAATAGTAATAATAATAATGATAATAATTATAATAATAATAGTAATAATAACAACAATAATAATAATAATAATAATAATAAACGCAGCTAATAGTACATCACGACTCATTCCACCTGATGGTTTAACATTTTCTCCCTCTGATAAAACACTTACCCCTTTCTCTAATTTTTGGGTGATTCTGATGCCTCGTCACCGATTAGGTTGTTTTTCACACCGACTGACTCTTCCAAAGACAGAAATGGAACAGATTGGTACTCGACAAGATTCAGTCGAAAATACATTAATGAGTCGATTCGTGGTTCGTTTATTCGCTATATACTTACTACTCGGTCTTCTCTGATTGTTCAGTCTGTTTGTTACTTCAGTTATCGATCAGTTACCCTATTTTTCAACGACACAGAGGTTCCCGACTTGCTCCGTAATGAACACTTATTGGAAGTCTTGAAACTCTGTGGAAGCCACTTCCCTTCTCTTTTCTCACCAGTATGTCACAACCATCATTCCTCAATAACTCGTTGTTCTAAATATCCTCAAAACTTTTGATAAGCCTTCACGCAAGCCTTGTTATCTAGTTTACAAACTTAGGGCTGCGTCGTTTCGCATGGTGGAATCTAGTCTTTTCTCCGATCGCTTTACTGTTATAAAGAGTTAGGAGAGGAAAAATAGACAGTTAAGTCGGGCGTTGGAGATTTCCGATTCGCTGATTTTTTTTATTCGAATCAACTGACACTATTTACTCATGTTTACGCATGTTTGGCTTTAAAAAATCATACAGTACCATATTTTTTCTCAAAAAGATTTTGCGAATCGGAATACTCCAGCGTCCGGGGTGAGTTACCAGTTATTACTTTTTTGAGTGTTGTTCATTATCTTTTTTTTGTGTGATTTTGACCACGATTTTTTTTCTTTCATTAATGTGTTTTTTTTTTCAGTCCACGTTTAAAACTACTCATTCTTATGCCAATGACTCAACTTCAGATTGATCTTCTCTCTTCAACCCTCAGTCGTCGAATCAAGCTCCTCCACAGCTCTACATCGCTTTATCTACTGCTGTTATCGCGGACCTGGAACGAATTTCTGACCTGGGGAGAAGGAATTTGTTCAAACTAATGCCTTTAAAACACAATTCCTATTCATCTCTTTTCCTCCCACTCCTTCAAAGTTTCCATAAAATCCGAAACTCACTTTCTTTCTTTCCTTTTAACAGTATGTTTAATTTCCGACCTGTCTTGGAAACAGCAAATCTCAGACTTGCCTAAATATGCAGCCAAGAAGTTGAGAGTCATTGCAGATGTCGTGAGTATTTTTCTTCCTCGATAGTTGCCTCAAGATGTTTCTTTGCCCCGTGTGTTACTATTAAGATGTCTCGTCGCATTAACAGTATAACACTCTATTCGTACAGAATTCATGGTA
>NC_061830.1:31523342-31525842 GCF_019202785.1 Penaeus chinensis
TCATTATTAATATTATTGTATCATCATCATCATCATCATTATTATTATCATTATTATTATTATTATCATTGTTGTTGATATTATCATTATTATTATTATTATTATTATTTCATTATTATTGTCATTATTATTATTATTGTCATTATTATTATAACTATTGTTATTATGTTCACTTCCAATGTTATTATAACTGTTACTTATGCCATCACCATTATTGCCGTTATTATTATCATCATTATTGTTATTATCATTATTTTGTTTCATTATTATTATCATTATTACTGTTACCATTACTATAATTAGTATGATGATGATGATGATTATCGTTAGTCATTATTGTTATTATTATTATTATTATTATTATTATTATTATTATTATTACTATTACTATTATTATTATTATCATCATCACCATCACTATCATTCTCTGCATTTGAAATAGCAGAGTAATACAATAATCTATGAAATAAGAAAAAAAAAAACTTTAAAAACAAACAAACAACATAACATTAAGGAAAACAAGAATATCCTTTCAAACAAATTTACAAAAAAAAAATTCAGACTCTGAAATGTGTAATAGTTTTTATTACATATTGTAATTGAGTGATTGGTTGGATAGGGAAGCCGACCGGTAAGTAGATATGAGTAAATGATCTGAATAATAAATTGGTTTAAGATTAGAATATTCATTGATTTAAGACTAGAAAAAAAGGTTGATTTAAGACTAGAAATTAAGCTGATTTAAGAGTAAAAATTAAGTGATTTAAGAGTAAAAATTAAGTGATTTAAGAATAAAAATATAAGTTGATTTAAGAATAAAATTAAGTGATTTAAGACTAGAAAATAAGTTGATTCAATACTAGAAAATAAAGTGATTTCAGACTTGGAAACAGACATTGAAAAATAGAAAACAAAATGGATTTAAGACTAGAAAATAACTTGATGGTGAAACACATTGATTAATTAACTTGTTAACTTTAATTTAAAAGGAAAGGAAGGTGAACTTTTTTTTTTTTAAGAGAAGAAAGTGGAAAGAGAAATTTCCGTGATTTCCTAGTAATCGCAAATTACTTCACCAAAGTTCCACTGATTACCTAGCCCGTGCAAGGGATGTGAGGTGGATATCCATTGCACATCTCTCTTCCCGGACTCTGCAACGTTGCTCGGTTCAAAATGTTATTACGGCTATTGGTGTAAGTACAAGGGAAGTGTTATAGTCGCTGGAATACAAGCGCACCGATACGCGGGAATCAGTGCCGTAGAAAGTAGCACACGGAAGGGAATGATGCGGCGGGAATAGTGCCTCGTACTTCGGCAGTGCCACCTGTACGGAGAGCGATGCTGGCACTGCGGGTATTACGGAGGAAGTACCTGTGCTTGCGGGGATATATACAAATTAAGGCAAAATAGAAAAGAAAAAGCACGAAGACCTGTTAAACCAGAGATGCCACAATTGCAAGAGTGTTGTCCTCGGTGCCACAAAGTGGTGCCACAACCTCCCCACTGATGGCACCAGCGTCTTTAATGACGACGATCCACGACTAACAAGGATAAAGCTGTGTTATCCTTCAGAACAAAATTGCACAGTCTTTAAAGCTGTGTTCGTTGAGCGAATTGCAAGATGCTGCTTAAAGGTGATTGAAATCTTGCCGCATTTGTATATCGCCGGATTAAAGAGCATTGAATCAACCTCGTGTATTTTTTTTTTTTTTCTTTCCTTCGTAGGAATTAAAAAAAAAAAAACGATATACGATCCTATGAAGGTAAAACTAAATGAAAAAAAAACACTTTTGCTTGCATTCATAAATAAAACATAGCATCCTTCAATTTTACGATTTTAATTCCAGACTATTTCAAGGGCCGGAATATCAAGAATACTTAACTGGAACGTTCCTGTGTTTATTTGCCTTTGTCGTCGCCGTGAAATGAATCAGGAAAACGTATTTACTATACAAATATCACATTTTCAAAAATGAATAGCATGCACTGAAGGTAAAGAGAGATGGTGAGAGAGAAAAAGAGAGCGGAGGGGAAAGGGGCGAAGCGTGAATGAAGGTGAGATAAAGAGAGAGGGGGGCGGCAGAGAGGAAGGGAGGGTGACAAGGAACAGAGAGAGAGATAGAAAGAGAGAGAGAAAGAGAGAGAGAGAGAGAGAATGAAAGAGAAAATGAAATGAAAGAGAGATTAAAAATGAAAGAGAAAAGGAGAGCAAGAGCTAGAATGAAAGGGAGACTGAGAGAGAAAGAGGAGGGGAGTTAGAGAGAGAGAGAGGAGAGGGAGAGAAGAAGAGAGAAAGTGTGTGTGTGTGTGGGGGGGGGGGGGGACATGAAACACACCAACAGGAAAGTAGAGAGAAACAGAGAGAGGAAGAGATAGAGAGAGGGGGAGGGGCATAAGGGAAGAGAGAGGAACAAAGGCAGAGAGAGAGAGAAAACTAGAGAAGGAGGGAGGGAGGGAGAGAGAGAAATGAAAGTGAGACAGAGAGGGGGGGGGGGTATGA
>NC_061830.1:31565504-31570504 GCF_019202785.1 Penaeus chinensis
TATTATTATTATTATTATTATTATTATTATTATCATTGTTATTATTATTACTAATATTATTATTAGTAGTAGTAGTAGTATTAGTATTAGTATTATTATTATCATCAATTTTATCATTATCATTACTATCATTATTATTTATTTTATTGCTGTTGTTGTTATCATTATCATAGTCATTATCATTATCATCATCCCCACTACCATCATCATCATTGCTATTATCATTATTATCATTAGCACTGTTATTATATTATTATGATCAATAATATTATCACTACAATAACAATGATTACAATACATTACATTACGACTCATAGCTTTTGATATAACCGAAGTTTATATACTTATGTTATAATTATCAGTATTATTTATCATTATTATTAACATAACTATTATTACAATCATCATCATCATTGTCATTACTATTATCATTTTGGTCATAATCATTGTCATTTCTACATATAATGCTTTCTAGATTCACACATCTGTACACCCACAATGATGCACAAGTAACTACAAAAACTCACATGATTATATGAATATGTGTTCCAAATTATTCTTATTTCTATTACTTTTGTCCTTTTTATTATGAGCATGATTATTATTATTATCATTGTTATCACTGTTATAGTTATTATTATTATTATTATTATTGTTATTATAATTATCATTATCATTACTATTATTATTATTATCATTACTATTATTATTATTATTGTTATCATCATTATTATCATTATCATTTTCTTTATCAATATTATTATTATTATTATTATTATTATTATTATCATTACTATTATTATCATTATTACTATTTTTATCTTTATTATTATTATTATTATTATTATTACTATTATTATCATTATCATTATTATCATCATTATTATTATCATTATTAACATTATTATAATTATTATTATTATCAATATTATTATCATTATTATTATTATTATTATCATTATCATTACTACTATTATGTGTACCCCTACCCTTTGATTCTTCCTATATCATTATCTTTTTATATTTATTCTGCTATTGTTATTATTATTTCTGATAAGGAAGGGGGGAAGGGGATTGTTATCTCTATTATCATTATTTCTTATAATTGTTATTATCAATATCATTATTATCATTATTATTATTATCTTTGTTATTGCATTTTTTATTGTTGATGTTGCTGCTGTTTTTATTGTTTTTATTATTATTGTTATTATTATTATTTTCTTTTTTATTATTATTACTATTGCTATTATTATAGTTACTATCACTTTTATTATTTTCATTAATATCTTTATTGCTATTATGATTACTAGTATCATTATAAGCACTAATACTCTTGTTATCATTTATATTATATTTTTGTTATTCTGTTTTCAATATTATTATTATTGTTATTATTATTATTATCATTATTATTATTATTATCATTATCATCATCATCACTATTATTACCATCATTATTATCATCATCATCATCACCATCATCATCATCATCATCCTTATCATTATTACTCATTATTATCATTATTAACATTATACATATTATCATTATTATACTGATAATAATGATAATAACAATAATGAAAGTAGTAACAATAATGTAGAAAAATGTTATAAGTTACCATTCATATTTCTTACCTTTAAGAGAGTTTAGGAGAATATTAAATGGTAAACGATTAATTATGACAAAAAGTCATTCACACATTAAAAAGCTGCAATTGTGCAATACTTCAGAGCTGACATATTTAAAGTCCTTTTATGATATCTGATAAAATGATTGGTAAGTATTTGTTACAGAATAAAATAACAGGGCAGAGCGTAGCCCGAGTTATTAATCGAAAAGTTCAATAAAACTAAAACTAAATGTTTTGTATGTGGTTTTTATTTGTTGAATATTTAATTTGGTACTTCAAAAAATGTTCGGATGTTACAATACTAAATCAATCATAAAAGGAAATAACCATAACATATATTTGTGTGTGGGCATACATATACGTTTACATACACCCACACACACACACCCACACAAACCATATATATATATATATATATATATATATATATATATATATATATATATATATATATACATATGTACACATATATATGCACACACACACACACACACACACACACACACACACACACACACAAACACACACGCAAACACACAAACACACACGCAAACACACACACAAACACACACACACACACACACACATATATATATATATATATATATATATATATATACATATATATATTTATATATAACAAGAAACTAACTTGCCAACGCGAAAGCCGTAGTACCGATCGCTGATCATAAAGTTGTGCTGCCGCGCTACAAATACGATCGACCGCTTGCCTCCGAGGAAAAATGCGCTTAAAGTTAAAGAGAGAGAAAAAAGGTAAAAAAAAAGAAGAAAAAAAAAAAAAAAGAAGCCCCCCCCCTCAATGAAAAAAAAAAGAAAAAAGAAAAAAAAAAGAAAAATAACTTTTAATAAAAGTCACTGGTGGATCTCCGTGCAACCCGTTAAAAGTTATGCAATTCCTCTTATAAAGTATTAAAAATTCGGAGTCAGGGTATTTGAACGGAAGGCGAGACTGACTGGAAAAGCTTTTTAGGTGTGGGAGTGGGGGAGGGGGAGGCGAGGGGGTGGGGGGGAGAGGGGAGGCGAGGGAGGAGGTGTGTGGTCATTCATAATTATCGACATTTTCAAAGCGCACGAATTGTGGGTAGAGGGAGAAGTATAACAATCTATATACGTTTTGGGTTTGTTTGTTTTTTTCTCTAAAAATGTCCTTTGCAGATTAAGATTTTGTGTAGCATTATTTCAGGATGTGGCGCGCGTGTCAATATTTATACATACACGTGTGTGTGTGTGTGTGTGTCTGTGTGTGTGTGTGTGTGTGTGTGTGTGTGTGTGTGTGTGTGTGTGTGTGTGTGTGTGTGTGTGTTTGGGTATAATACTCACCCTCCACTTCCTCTTCCTTTACCAGAAGAAAAATCAATCAATTACCTTAAACATTAACGGAAGGCGGGAATGGGGCAGGTATCACCGATAATTAATAGAAAGAACAGCAAAAAGAAAACTAATAACGAAAATAATCAACCATAAAAAAAAAGAAAAGAAAAAATGGTTGAAGCAGAAGGAAGGAAAAGACCAGGCGGGTAGCTACCTGTCAAAAATTCCAATTCCCTGATTATTAATTGGACGGTTTTCCTAAGTTCGCCGACCCTCGCTTATCTTCACGGGAATTTTGAGCTTTTCTTAGTCAGTTCCTCGAGTCTGGCGTGGATTTTTCTTTTCTTCTTCTTCTTCTTCTTCTTCTTCTTCTTCTTCTTCTTCTTCTTCTTCTTCTTCTTCTTCTTCTTCTTCTTCTTCTTCCTTTTCTTCTTCTTCTTCTTCTTCTTCTTCTTCTTCTTCTTCTTCTTCTTCTTCTTCTTCTTTCTTTTCTCTTTTTACTAGGTTTGGCATTGCTCTTGCCTCTCCTGCTGTAGGTATTATTATTTGTCATCTACTGTGTTTTATTATTATTATTATCAGAAACAATAATGATGTTAATAGCTTTAGTAGTGTCAGTAATAATAGTTTTAGTTGTAGTGTTTTACTATCGTTATTTCTATCACCATTAGTCTTGGTATCATAACTATTGTTATTATTACCATTATGTCTAGCATGAAATCTCATCATTGTTATTAATATCATTGTTATTATTACGGTTATCAATATCGTTACTGGCATCATCATTGAAATCTCATCATTGTCATTATTATCATTGCCATTATTACAGTTATCAATATCGTTACTGCGAATATTATCATCGTTACTGGCATCATCATTATTATTGCAATAATGCTCCCATCCTCACGTGTTCAGATTATCATTCCTTCCCTTCCTCTTCTTCTCTTTCTACTCTTTTTGCTACTGTCATTCATGTTTCTTCTTTTCAATTTCTGCATCCTCAGAACAACCACGTTAATAACATCCCAACACTAGATATTGTGTTACTAATTGATTGATCACTTATAATGCCAATGGAAATGTTGGTAATAGTATCAAAAACAATAATAATAAAAAGATAATAATGATGATGATAATAATAATATTGATAATGATAATAACAACTATAATGATAATGATAATAGCAATAATAATGATAATGATAATTATAATAATGATAATAATGATAATGAAAACAGCAAAAAGATGATATTGATAATAGTAAAACGATAATATTGATAATAGCAATGATAATGATAATAATAATAATTATTATTATAATAGTAATAATAAAAATGACAATGATAATAACAATAACAATAATAATAATAATAATAATAATAATATTAATAATAATAACAATAATGATAATAATAATAATAACAATAATAATAATAATAAAATGATAATCAAAATGATAATGATAATAATAATAATAATAATAATAATAATAATAATAACAATAATAATAATGATAATAATAACAATGCATTAATGATATTTATATTAATAACAACAGTAGTGGTAGTAATAATAATAATATAAGTAATCACCGTGATGACAGTCTTCATTATCAAATTTCCTCTTTATCCTCATGAAAACTGCCTTTGTCATCCATATCATTCTTGTTATTTCTCTCGCTTAATTAAAAAGAAAAGCGAGGAGAAGAAGTAATGGAAAACCTTGCCAAATTTCGTGATGATGGGATGTGGCGTCTTAATAAAACAGGTTCCAAACTCGTTGAAGATATTAACATTCCTAGCTGGAATAAATGCCGCGCAACTCTTTTTGTAAAACGGTTAGAGAGAAACCATTTTTCCTTTTCAAAACAATCAGCAAAGAATGTGTGTCTGTGTTTCTGTGTGTGTGTGTGTGTGTGTGTTTACACACATACACATATATGTGTATATATAATTATATATTTGCATATTCATATTTACATATATATAGATATATGAGCATATATATATATATAAGTTATTCATCTATTTATCT
>NC_061830.1:31578004-31580504 GCF_019202785.1 Penaeus chinensis
TTGTCTCTGTAAACCTTCCTCTCCTCCCCTTTTCTTTCTCTCTTTCTAGCTCTTTGTCCCTCACTTAATTTTCCACGGGCCTCATCTGCTGTATTCACATGTCAAGGGAATCAGGGAAAAAAGAGAGCAAGAATTTAAAACATTATCCGGGTTAAAACAGAAGTATCTTCCGTCAGGCGATCCATGACAACTTCCGAAGAAAATCGGATATGCAGCAGAATTACTATTCGACACTAAGAATGCATAGCAAGCGTACTGGACTGTGTTTAATGCAAACAGTGCCTTGTGCATGCCCTTTATTCCCCTTTGCAACAATGCAGCATCCGCTTTTAGTATGGATCCGGAATAAACACATTTCACAGACAAAATATGGGAGCGTTTGTCTTTTTTTTCTTTTTTGTCATTCAACAACCCGGTCATCGACAGTTAATCATATTTTGGTACTTTGCGTCACGCCTGGCCCGAAATTATTAACCACTTTTTTTCTCTCTCTTTCTCTAAACCTGTAAATAGTCGACAATGGATCGTTCGGCTTGAATGCTCTTCCAACCCCCTCCCCCCCCCCTCAAAAAAAGAGGTAAACCTAAAAAAGAATCTGCCTGTGCACACGATCTGGTCACACGGAACATGGCATTCAATACCTTGCAACGGGGCGGCGAAAGGTAATAACCGAACGTATTACATCATCACTTATACTTCGAGATGGGAAAGTAGGAGAAAGGGGGGAGGGGGGCGGGGGAGAAATGTACTGAAAGAGGGAAAGGAAAAGGATGGTGTTATCATATGTTGTTCTACATTTTTTTTTTTTTTTTTTTTTTGTTGGGGTTTATTCCTGTATTTTTTTCCTTTTTTTGTTTGTTAACTTTGTTTATGTTCTGTATTCTTTCCGTCTCTCTCTCTCTCTCTCTCTCTCTCTCTCTCTCTCTCTCTCTCTCTCTCTCTCTCTCTCTCTCTCTCTCTCTCTCTCTCTCTCTCTCTCTCTCTACTCATTTTCCCACTTCCCCCTCCTATATCCCTCTCCCCAACTTTCCCACCTCCTTCCCCTTTCCGTATATACATATCCCTTTCCCCTCCTTTTCCCTCTTCTTTATCCCTTCCCCTCTACCCCTTGTTATCTTTCCTCCCTTCCACCCCCCTCTTTTTCCTTTCCTTCTCCCTTCCCCCTTCGTTACCCTCACATTCCTCCCTCTTTTCCCTCTCCCCTCAATTTCCTCCCTCGTTATCCCCCTCCCCTCCCATTTCCTATCCTTGTCCCTTCTTCTTCCCCTTTCCCTCTCTATATCCCACTCCGCCCCCTCCCCTCCATTTCCCCCTCTTCATTCCTCTCCCCTCCCTTTCCCTCTCCCCTCCCTTTCCCTCTCCCCTCCCTTTCCCTCTCCCCTCCCTTTCCCTCTCCCCTCCCTTTCCCTCTCCCCTCCCTTTCCCTCTCCCCTCCCTTTCCCTCTCCCCTCCCTTTCCTCTCCCCTCCCTTTCCCTCTCCCCTCCCTTTCCCTCTCCCCCCCCCCACCCCCTCCCCTCCCTTCCCCTCTCCCCGCCCTTTCCCTCTCCCCTCCCTTTCCCCCCTCTTTATCCCTTCCCCTTCCCCTCCCTCCCTCCCTCCCTCCCTCTCCCCACATCTCCTTAGACCACGCGCGGCAAGTCTTCAAGGAATTTTCCGTTTCAATGCCCCGACCTGCATCCGAGAAGTCGATTTAAGTAAAGTATTTTTGAGTTACGCTTGACTCTCCCTTTGCTAAATTTCTTTCAGTTTTTCAAATTAGCTTCGCTTTGTTTCGTCTCTTTGTGTGTTAAGTTCTTTCTGAGTTTACGATATTTTTTTTCTTCATAATTTTTATTATAATCATTCTTTTTATTATCATTATTATTATTTTATTATTATTATTATTATTATCAGTATTATTATCATTACTATTATTATCATTACTATCATTATTATTATCATTGTTGTTGTTGTTATCATTATTATCGTCATCATTCTTATTATCATCGTCATCTTCTCCTCCTTCCCCTCCTCCTCCTCCTCCTCATCATCATCATCATCATCATCATCATCATAATCATCATCATTATCATCATCATCATCATTATCATCATCATTATCATCATAATCATCATCATCATCATCACCACCACCACAATTTATATCATTGTTATCATTATTACTATTGTAAGCATTACTATCAAGATTGTTATTATTGTTGTTAATATTATCAATAATATTTTTATCATCATTATTATTTTCACTGTTATTATTTCTATTACAATCGTTATTATTATCATTATCATCATTATCATTGCGATCATTATTATTAGTTTTGGCATTAGTAGTAGTTGTACTATCATCATTATAATTTCAGTAATGCGACATGTATGTTATCTTAATTAGACGATAAAAAGTAATATACATATACATATATACATACATATATATGTGTGTGTGTGTGTATATATATATATATATATATATATATATATATATATATATATATATATATATATA
>NC_061830.1:31593004-31595504 GCF_019202785.1 Penaeus chinensis
TCTCTCTCTCTCTCTCTCTCTCTCTCTCTCTCTCTCTCTCTCTCTCTCTCTCTCTCTCTCTCTCTCTCTCTCTCTCTCTCTCTCTCTCTCTCTCTCTCTCTCTCTCTCTCTCTCTCTCTCTCTCTCTCTCTCTCTCTCTCTCTCTCTCTCTCTCTCTCTCTCTCTCTCTCTCTCTCTCTCTCTCTCTCTCTCTCTCTCTCTCTCTCTCTCTCTCTCTCTCTCTCTCTCTCTCTCTCTCTCTCTCTCTCTCTCTCTCTCTCTCTCTCTCTCTCTCTCTCTCTCTCTCTCTCTCTCTCTCTCTCTCTCTCTCTCTCTCTCTCTCTCTCTCTCTCTCTCTCTCTCTCTCTCTCTCTCTCTCTCTCTCTCTCTCTCTCTCTCTCTCTCTCTCTCTCTCTCTCTCTCTCTCTCTCTCTCTCTCTCTCTCTCTCTCTCTCTCTCTCTCTCTCTCTCTCTCTCTCTCTCTCTCTCTCTCTCTCTCTCTCTCTCTCTCTCTCTCTCTCTCTCTCTCTCTCTCTCTCTCTCTCTCTCTCTCTCTCTCTCTCTCTCTCTCTCTCTCTCTCTCTCTCTCTCTCTCTCTCTCTCTCTCTCTCTCTCTCTCTCTCTCTCTCTCTCTCTCTCTCTCTCTCTCTCTCTCTCTCTCTCTCTCTCTCTCTCTCTCTCTCTCTCTCTCTCTCTCTCTCTCTCTCTCTCTCTCTCTCTCTCTCTCTCTCTCTCTCTCTCTCTCTCTCTCTCTCTCTCTCTCTCTCTCTCTCTCTCTCTCTCTCTCTCTCTCTCTCTCTCTCTCTCTCTCTCTCTCTCTCTCTCTCTCTCTCTCTCTCTCTCTCTCTCTCTCTCTCTCTCTCTCTCTCTCTCTCTCTCTCTCTCTCTCTCTCTCTCTCTCTCTCTCTCTCTCTCTCTCTCTCTCTCTCTCTCTCTCTCTCTCTCTCTCTCTCTCTCTCTCTCTCTCTCTCTCTCTCTCTCTCTCTCTCTCTCTCTCTCTCTCTCTCTCTCTCTCTCTCTCTCTCTCTCTCTCTCTCTCTCTCTCTCTCTCTCTCTCTCTCTCTCTCTCTCTCTCTCTCTCTCTCTCTCTCTCTCTCTCTCTCTCTCTCTCTCTCTCTCTCTCTCTCTCTCTCTCTCTCTCTCTCTCTCTCTCTCTCTCTCTCTCTCTCTCTCTCTCTCTCTCTCTCTCTCTCTCTCTCTCTCTCTCTCTCTCTCTCTCTCTCTCTCTCTCTCTCTCTCTCTCTCTCTCTCTCTCTCTCTCTCTCTCTCTCTCTCTCTCTCTCTCTCTCTCTCTCTCTCTCTCTCTCTCTCTCTCTCTCTCTCTCTCTCTCTCTCTCTCTCTCTCTCTCTCTCTCTCTCTCTCTCTCTCTCTCTCTCTCTCTCTCTCTCTCTCTCTCTCTCTCTCTCTCTCTCTCTCTCTCTCTCTCTCTCTCTCTCTCTCTCTCTCTCTCTCTCTCTCTCTCTCTCTCTCTCTCTCTCTCTCTCTCTCTCTCTCTCTCTCTCTCTCTCTCTCTCTCTCTCTCTCTCTCTCTCTCTCTCTCTCTCTCTCTCTCTCTCTCTCTCTCTCTCTCTCTCTCTCTCTCTCTCTCTCTCTCTCTCTCTCTCTCTCTCTCTCTCTCTCTCTCTCTCTCTCTCTCTCTCTCTCTCTCTCTCTCTCTCTCTCTCTCTCTCTCTCTCTCTCTCTCTCTCTCTCTCTCTCTCTCTCTCTCTCTCTCTCTCTCTCTCTCTCTCTCTCTCTCTCTCTCTCTCTCTCTCTCTCTCTCTCTCTCTCTCTCTCTCTCTCTCTCTCTCTCTCTCTCTCTCTCTCTCTCTCTCTCTCTCTCTCTCTCTCTCTCTCTCTCTCTCTCTCTCTCTCTCTCTCTCTCTCTCTCTCTCTCTCTCTCTCTCTCTCTCTCTCTCTCTCTCTCTCTCTCTCTCTCTCTCTCTCTCTCTCTCTCTCTCTCTCTCTCTCTCTCTCTCTCTCTCTCTCTCTCTCTCTCTCTCTCTCTCTCTCTCTCTCTCTCTCTCTCTCTCTCTCTCTCTCTCTCTCTCTCTCTCTCTCTCTCTCTCTCTCTCTCTCTCTCTCTCTCTCTCTCTCTCTCTCTCTCTCTCTCTCTCTCTCTCTCTCTCTCTCTCTCTCTCTCTCTCTCTCTCTCTCTCTCTCTCTCTCTCTCTCTCTCTCTCTCTCTCTCTCTCTCTCTCTCTCTCTCTCTCTCTCTCTCTCTCTCTCTCTCTCTCTCTCTCTCTCTCTCTCTCTCTCTCTCTCTCTCTCTCTCTCTCTCTCTCTCTCTCTCTCTCTCTCTCTCTCTCTCTCTCTCTCTCTCTCTCTCTCTCTCTCTCTCTCTCTCTCTCTCTCTCTCTCTCTCTCTCTCTCTCTCTCTCTCTCTCTCTCTCTCTCTCTCTCTCTCTCTCTCTCTCTCTCTCTCTCTCTCTCTCTCTCTCTCTCTCTCTCTCTCTCTCTCTCTCTCTCTCTCTCTCTCTCTCTCTCTCTCTCTCTCTCTCTCTCTCTCTCTCTCTCTCTCTCTCTCTCTCTCTCTCTCTC
>NC_061830.1:31605504-31610504 GCF_019202785.1 Penaeus chinensis
CTTCCCGTCGATCGAGTTTTTTATTTCTTCGCCTCACCTGTAAAAAAGAAAAGAAAAATAGTATACATTACAGAATAGAAAATTACTTTCACGAAGAAGAAACAGACAGATCAAGAAAATAAAAGCTAATACAGCATACAATAGGATTTAATCTTTCCCTCATGGTTTTTGAAATAGACAAAAGGGGGAAGTCGGGAATTTTTTTTGGTTTTTTTTGTTTTTTGTTTTTGTCATAGCTGAACGAGATAAGTGTAATACCAAAATAAGGATTAAACTATTCGTAAGTTGAACAGAAATCCCCGTTTTTTCTTCTCCTTCTTCTCGTTTTTTTTTTGTTTGTTTGTTTTTTGGTTTGTGTGTGCGTGTGTGTTTTCTCGCTTTTTCTGCATTTGTGTTTATTGTTTGTGTTTTCTTTTTCTGGGTATTTGTGTTTCCTGTATTTTTTCCATGGGGTAGGGGTGTGTGTGTGGGGGGGGGGGGAGGATGTTTGTGTGTGTGTGTGATAGTTTTCTTCATCGTAATATCTTTATATTGTATCTATCTATTTATCTATCTATCTATCTATATATATACGATTTTTATTATTATTATTTTTTTTTACTTATTCATTATCTGTCTCTTTTCTTCCCTATTGTACGTCGTCCTCACCCATCACCATATTTCCTTAGTCTATCTTCGTATAGTTCATCTTCACCATAACTATTTTTTTCTTTTATATTTTTTAATCTGCAATTATTACTCCTCCTCTCCCTTTCCTCATTAACCTTTTTTTTTTTTTGTTGTTTTTTACTCCAGTCTTTTTTTTGTGTGTGTCCTTCGCCTTTTCGTTTGATTTGCTAAATCATCCTTTCTATTCCGTTTCACTTTAATCTTCTCTTCTCCCTCTTTCGCTTTCCTCCCCTCTTCCCCCCCCCCCCTCCCCTCCCCACGCCCTTTAAATTATCTTTCCCCTTTTTCCCCCTTTATTTCTATTGACTCTCCCCTTCTCTTCTATCTCTGTGTCTATTTTTATTCTTTACGCCCCCTCTTCATTCACATCTTCATCCCCCTTCTCTCTGTCTATCTCTGTCTCCTTCTTCGTTCCCGTCTCCATCCTTTCTTTTCTTTCATCTCTTGGTCATCCTCTTCCACTTCTTTACTTAATCTTCCCTTTCCATCTCTTCATCCTTTTATCCTCCCTCTTCCTCTTCCTCTTTTCACCATCACCTTTGCTTTCCTCCCTTTCCCTCTCCTCCCCTTTCTCCCCTTCTAAAGCCTGTTCCACTTCCCTTTATCTCTCCTTCCCCCCCCCCCCCTTTCCTCATCTCTCCTCCACCCCCTCACCCCCTTCCCCTACCCTCCATCACCCCCCCCCCCCCACCTCCTCTCCTCCACCCCTTCTCACAAGCTCGCGTGTCCCTCCTGGAAAGAATTCTCCTCTAATGAGATATCTTTTTTCTCAATATGCAAAAAAGGAGAGAGAGAGAGAGAGAGAGAGAGAGAGAGAGAGAGAGAGAGAGAGAGAGAGAGAGAGAGTCAGACAGACAGACAGACAGAGATAGAGGTAGATACGGAGACAGAGACATGCAGACAGAGACGGAAATGGAGATAAACAAACCTATAGACAGACAGACAGACAAACAGACAGGCAGATAGAGGCACACACACACACATACACACAGTGAGAGAGAAAGAGAGAGAGAGAGAGAGAGAGAGAGAGAGAGAGAGACAGCGAGAGAGAGAGAGAGAGAGAGAGAGAGAGAGAGAGAGAGAGAGAGAGAGAGAGAGAGAGAGAGAGAGAGAGAGAGACAGCGAGAGAGAGAGAGAGAGAGAGAGAGAGAGAGAGAGAGAGAGAGAGACTTACCAACCAGGCTTCACCGTGAGTGCTCCAATAATCAGTGTGATCATTAAAAAGTTTACCGAATCGTGAATCTTTTTTTTTTTTTCTCTCTTTTTTTTTTTTTTTTTTCGTCTTCTCCTCTCTCTCCCTTAATAAACGCGACTTTCTTCCGCCCATATCATAATGGACGTCTCGCGAAATCTAATTGATTCTTCGTGATATCAAGAGAGGGTTATGAAATCATGACCTTCGTTTCTCTTTCTCTCCGAAAGGATAAAAATTTCGAGAGGCGGAATCACTCAATTGGAAGGGACACTGAGATAGAGACAGAGAAGAATGGGAGGATAAACGGATATTGAAAGAGAGGGAGAGGAGTGGTAATCAGCTGCAGAGGGAGAGGGAGAGAGAGAAAAAGAGAGAGAGGGGGGGGGGGGGAGAAAGAGAGTGAAGGAGTTAGAGAGACCGATTAGAATGAGAAAAATGGATGCAGATGGGGAAAGAAAGGAGAGAGAGGAGAGAGAAGGAGATATATAGATAGAGATAGAGATTGAGAGAGACAGAGACAGAGAAAAAAGAGAGGGGGGGGGAGTAGAAGGGAGGGAGAGAAAGAAAGAGAGAAAAGAGAGAAAGAGGGGGTGGGAAGAGGGGAAGAGAGAGAGAGAGAGAGAGAGAGAGAGAGAGAGAGAGAGAGAGAGAGAGAGAGAGAGAGAGAGAGAGAGAGAGAGAGAGAGAGATTGAGAGAGAGAGAGAGAGAGAGAGAAAGGAGAGAAGACAAACAAAAAGAGAACTTCAAAGAGAAAGAGAGGGGGAAACAAAGAGAGATAAAGAGAGCTTATGAAAGGAGGAAGGGAGCATATCAAACTGTACTATAAAAGAGAAAAGATGAAAAAAACACACACACATAGGAAATAAATAAAGGCACAGTCTCTTACGAAAAAGTTCGAAAAATGGTTAACGAAGGGAGGCATAGACAGAAAAGAAGAAAACGAAAAACGGAAGAGAGACATAGAGTCAGATAGAGACAGATATGCACACACACATACACGCAGAAAGAGAGAGAGAGAGAGAGAGAGAGAGAGAGAGAGAGAGAGAGAGAGAGAGAGAGAGAGAGAGAGAGAGAAGAGAGAAAAAGAGAGAAAACTTTCTTAATTATAGGGGAGAAAAAAAAACTCAGCAAGGAAAAGAAAAAAAATGAAAGGCACATGCAGTTATGAAAAAGATACACAGAGAGAAAAGGGTAACAAATGTATACACAGAACGAAAGTAAACAAGAAATAACGAAAAACGATAGGGGGAAAAGGAGGGAGAGAGAGAGAGACAGACAGACAGACAGACAGACAGACAGACAGACAGACAGACAGGCAAACAGACAGACACACACACACACACACAGAGAGAGAGAGAGAGAGAGAGAGAGAGAGAGAGAGAGAGAGAGAGAGAGAGAGAGAGAGAGAGAGAGAGAGAGAGAGAGAGAGAGAGAGAGAGAGAGAGAGAGACGAAACACAAATTGACTCACAGCTTTAAACTAGAGCTCTCTCCCCTCCTCCTACGCCTAGTACCCAAGACACGGTGAGCTTTTGGGGTAAAGCTCTATTTTGGAAATCCGTTGTTTTTTTCTGCTGTGCAATCTGAAATACGCACATCTATGTGTGTGCATGGTTCCTACTTCTCTGTGTGAGTAACTCTTGTACACACAAGTACACACATACGCACGCAATTTAGACAAGGAAATCTAGAATTATTTAGCTTTTCTCTCTACGAGTATCAGGAGTTTAGTAGATTCGCTTCCATTTATCTTGGTGATTGATATTGCTAATCACTATGTTTCTTTGGTGTTAATTGCCACTCTTTTGGCCCTTAACGAGCCTCCCCTGACAATCATTTGAAATATATATGTTTTTTTTTTTCTTACTTGCAATTTCATTTCTTCGTCGTCTAGTCACAGATTTTTTTTTTTTTTTTTTTTTTTTTTTTTCTTTTTTTGTTCCATCCTCTTTCCTCCGCACCTGCTCCGAAAGCCTCGCCGGAGCCCTGACTTCGCTCCCCTTAGATCGACGAAGAACGGGAAAAGACGAGGAGTAACTCAAGCAGTCCGGATTATCTTCCTTTCCACGTCTTGGATCTTTGCTGATGTCCGAATTATCTGTTCCTTTACGGAGTTTCGGTTGTTCTGCCTTCGCCTGTCACCGACTTTGCCTTCCAGATAGGCGACCGGGGCTTCGGAGCTTCGTTTGATAAGTTGTCGGGAGTTTTAACTTTTTCGCTTTCGAGTGAATGAAAGATTAGATCTTGTATGTTCTGCATATATCTGGGCATGCATGTGAGCTCTCTTAGTCATATTGGATAGGACGGTGACTGACGGGGAAAGGAAGTATGCGTGATTGCATATGTTGTATGCTCTTAGGTCTGCTTATCCGGGTATATCCATAGAGATGCATGCATACGTATATGTACATATTTGTGAACACACGTACACACTAACACGTTTATACGCTTACACACACACACACACACACACACACACACACACACACACACACACACACACACACACACACACACACACACACACACACACACACACACACACACACACACACACACACACACACACACACACCCGCGCGCACACACACTCCCTTTTTCCCGACATCTATTGTCCTCGCCAATAGGACCGCGAATACTTAGGGATTCCCTCTTCCCATTCAATCCTTTCCTTCCCTAATCACGGAAGGAATCCTTTGCTCACATCGAGCCTGTCGCTTTTACAGGATGGGACGATTGGGGGGGGGGGGGGGGGGAGATGTCATCAGCATTGCATTTCTATATTCAATTCATATCTATTTGTAAGTAGATGTGAATATAGATAGATAAATTGATAGATAGGTAGAATAGATATGGATATATATGCTTGTATTTAGTATATACATGTGTGTGTCTGTGTACATACGTATAATATCATTTCTAAAATATCTATAGGCATTTTTACTGTCAGGATTATCATTAGCCATATAGTTTCACTGTTATTACTCCTATTTTCCTCGTTAACCTCTAAGATGCTGACGACAATTACCACAATCACAATCACAATCACCGTCATCACCAATATCCTCACTGGTGATGATTATCTTCCTTTTCATCATCGTCCAACCTTTTTCGGAAGTAAATTTTTTTCTCACGG
>NC_061830.1:31623004-31630504 GCF_019202785.1 Penaeus chinensis
TGAAGAGGATCGCTGGGTAAGAGTTGCTTGATTTAATTTCTTCCTCCTGGTCCTCCGCCCTCTCTTTTTTCTCTTGTTTTTCTTTCTCTCTCTCTCTCTCTCTCTTTATATATATATATATATATATATATATATATATATATATATATATATATATATATATATATATAAATATATATATATATATATATATATATATATATATATATATATATATATATATGTATATATACATCTCTCTCTCTCTCTCTCTCTCTCTCTCTCTCTCTATATATATATATATATATATATATATATATATATATATATATATATACATATATATATACATATATATATGTATATATATATATATATATATATATATATATATATATATATATATGCATATATATGTATGTGTGTATGTATGTATACATAAACTCTGGACGACCCTTCATTACTTAAGCATTTATGGCCATGAGCAAGACAAGTTCTTAATACCCTCCTCGTCCTCCTCCCTATCCTCCTCACCGCCTCAACTCTTTTGACGAGTCGTTGCAAGCATCCTGTCCTGAGAGATGTTGCAATCCCATGTTCATAAAGGCACACTGCAACCTGACTCCCAGATGACAACTTGCATATAACGCCCGACGTTGCAACTATTTTTCATACTTTATCCGCGTGCAATATGGTATTTGGATTCCGGTCTGCTTGTGTGTACGAAATTTCCCGCTGTTTGTGTCTGAGCGTAATTCTGTGTATGCTTTTTTTTTCGTATGTGAGAATTAATACGCGGCTGAGTATTTACGTGTACATGTTCGTAAATGCACAAACATATGAGTTTTTTTTTATGTTGATAAGTATGTTCACATATATAAGCTATGTTTTTTTTTATCCTTTATATTTATCGACTAAGACTATATCTTGTTAAATATGCAAAATATTATTTTTGTTATTCAATGACTGTGTGAATGTCAAAGTCTTTGTGTAGTCTTAATTCATCATTTCCTCTCCCTGTTTCAAGATTGTCTTTACATTCACTACCCGTTCATTGAAAATCTAACATCAGTCAATTGCTTTGTGGCTGTTATTATAGCTGTGTTTGCCATGAGACATTTCCTTACTAATACCTGACCTGATATTGTTGTTATTTCCTTACAAATCTCACACTTGCCAGGTGTCTTGCTTGTCAGCGTGTGCTCAAAGCTTCTTATTCCATTTTCTGTCACCGAGGGCTTTGCTACACACCCGTTTGCTTAATACTTTCAGTCCAGTATTCACACACGTGTCCTTCTTAGCTTTGTTCATGTTTTTTCCGTTTATTTTCGTCGGTTTTATTTATTTTAAGGCACCTTGATTCTTTATAGATCTTCACGTCTTCTTTTTCCTTACTCAGTTCCTCCTTTCGCTCTGTGGATCTTGACATACAGAAAATGTATATATTTTTTATCCTTACTACAACGTCGCCTAGGCCTCTTTGTCATAATTTTCCTGTTGAAATAATCCTTTCCCGTCACTATTAAGAGCTAGGAGGAAGAGAGAGAGAGAGAGAGAGAGAGAGAGAGAGAGAGAGAGAGAGAGAGAGAGAGAGAGAGAGAGAGAGAGAGAGAATGAGAGAGAGAGAGAGAGAGAGAGAGAGAGAGAGAGAGAGAGAGAGAGAGAGAGAGAGAGACAGAGGGAGAGAGAGAGAGAGGAGAGAGAGAGAGAGAGGGAGAGAGAGAGAGAGAGAGAGACTGAGTGACTGAGTGATAGACAAACAGACAGACAGACAGACAGGGATACAGTTTGAGAAAGAGTAAGGGAAGTGATGGTTTGTGTTTTCTCTTTTCTTTTCTTTTTCTTACCTCTCCAGGTTTAATGATTTTAATAGTGATAAACGCTCTGACTTATTTTTATTATTAATATTATCATTGTTATTATTATCATTATCATTATTATTATCATTATTATTATTATTATCATTATCATGATCATTATCATTATTAATGCTATTGGTATTATCATTATTGTTATCATTATTATAATTATTTTTATCAATATTACTAGTGCAACTACTACTATTGTTATTATTATTATTATTACTATTATTATTATTATTATTATTATTATCATTATTATTATTGTTGTTGTTCTTCTTCTTCTTATTATTATTATTATCATTATTACTATCATTATTATTATTATTATTATTGTTATCATTATTACTATTATCATTATTGTCATTATCATTAATATTATCATTATCACTACTACTACTACTATTATTATTATTATTATTATTATTATTATTATTATTATTATTATTATCATTATTATTATCATTATTGTCATTATCATTCCTATTATCATTATTACTACTACTACTATTATCACTGCAGTTATTATTATCAATACCTTTTAATCATTATCATTATCATTATCGTCATTATTATCATTGTTATTATTAATATCAATATTATTGTTATTATTAATATCAATATTTTTGTTATTATCAATATCAATATTATTGTTATTATTAATATCAATATTATTGTTATTATTAATATCAATATCATTGTTATTATTAATATCAATATTATTGTTATTATTAATATCAATATTATTGTTATTATTAATATCAATATTATTGTTATTATTAATATCAATATTATTGTTATTATTGTTACAATTGTTTTTTTGTTTTCTCATTACTATCAGAATTATCATTATCATTATTATTATTATCATTTTAGTTATCATTATCATTCCTATTATTATTATCATCAGCAGCATTATCATCATTATTAACCTCACTGATATCATTATTGTGATCACTATTATCATCATTATTGTTATTCTTATCATTATTGACATCATCGTCATCATCTTCATTATTGTTATTACCATAAAAATCATTTTCAATTTTATAATTTTCATTATTATTATTACTTACTATCTTAACTACCGTCATTATCTTTTGTTGTTGTTACTGTTATTTTCATTATTATCATTATCATCTTTTATTGTTTTTTACTATTATTATCATTATCATTATCATCATCATTATTGTTGTTACTTTTCTCTTTACTTTCAATATGGTCCTCATTTCTATAAATATAAATATAATCCTATTCTGCATCTTCATTGTTATCATTGCTATTCTTGATATTAATGTCAATATCATTAATCCCATCATCGTCAACAGTAACATTCTTATTAGCTTGACGGCAGTATCTATCATCACAGTCATTAATATTACTATCATTAAAATCCTTGTAATTAGGGATGGAAGGAGAGGAGACGGAATGAGATGGAATGAAGTTAGGGGAAACTATCGAATAAAAACTGTCACATAGAATCACAAATGGCATAACAATGAATCTGAACATTTATGAATATACTGACTAATGAATGAAATATACCATGACGTGGAAAATGGAAGCAAGGAAATAAAGAGATATAAATAGATGAATATAGCAGACGAGAGATTAACGTAAACATCATATGAACCGTTTGATGGGTGTAATTAGTCTTTTTGTTAATCATTTACTTTGTGCTGGATGAACATCAAAATGGTCGTGTTGAATATATTTTGATTTGAAAAAAACAGGATGCAAATAATGTAATGTTTGGTTGTTTGGTTATACAGTTAATATGGGAAATGAAATATATATTTTTGTAGGATTGATATATTGATTAATTATAATGATGTCCGGTGACGTTATGGTGAATTAATTTCTAACATATTTTCGAGTTTCAGTGTATTCTTTATACGTACATATCAAAACTTCTGTAAGATAAATGACAAACACTGTAACTGCAAAACACAAACCCCACGTCCCTTGACAAATACGTACGCTATACCTCACCCAATGCAAACAAACACACCTTTTAACAAACACATGCTGACAAAGCACAACGTGGCAAACACCATGTGTACACGCAAACGAAGTATCTCATCGCCGCCAACGCCACACGGTCGCACGGCATTACACACCCGTCCCCATTTACACCAGCACAAAGTGGCAGAGTAGTTACGTACCCGGGGAAAAGGATATAAAAAAGGGGGGAAAATGAACCGTTGTTGCAGATACAGGGTTCGCTATCATTTCCAGAAACAGCGAAAGTACCTCGTTACTATATGTCCATCACACAGGCGGTTCAATGACACCGTATTTCGTCCATACAGCACAGTGAGCTTGGCTGTTCCCCTCTCTCTTTTCCCCGGAGCCGATCGGTCCGCGTTCGCTATTTAAAGGAAGAGAATCGCGCAATATAGGTTCCGATGGTCCAGGGTTTCGAGTATTGGTGTCGTCCTGTAGTGCTGTCGAGGACCCAGTTTAATTCATTCTTTTATGATCTGCCATGTATGTGATGCGAAAATGATATGCCTCCTACAATTGATGAGCAGCGTGGACAAAATGTGGAGCCATTGAACTGCCTGTGGGACAGACATATGTTCATAACGAGGTACTATTGGTCTGCTGAGTAATGACAGCGATAAGGGGACATCCATAATTATCAACATTTTCAAGAGCATACAGAACGTACCCTCTATTTGGCAGAGCCTCCCCTCTCCAGCCATGAAAGAGGACTTTCAGAGATGTTGATTTTCAATGAATAATTTGAGCGCCTTTTTTTTTTTTTTTTTTTTTATAAATTTTCAAAAAACGTATTTGGCTCGTTAACCCCCTCCCCAACAGTGCACATTTTCTACGTTTTTTTTTAATACACCGATGATTGCAGATGACCCTCATATTATTTACAAAAAAAAACATAGTTCGTTTCAATAATATCTAACTCGACGGCTCTTGGTAAAAGAGAGGGAACACGCTCTTACACTTGAAAGAAAATATTTCCAACTCGTTCACATCCTTCCACGGCCGCCCGTCTTTACTACGCTTCCTGGGTGGGGAATTAACACCCTCGCGCTGCTAACTAACTGAATGACAAATGGCCAGCTATTAGAGTAATTAAGTAAATTTTACACCCGAAGAATGTGCAATTTCTAGCCGTAATTAGCCAATCCATCTCGCGGCTCACTCTTCTGCTGGCGATGTAGTTTAACTCATAAGGATTTTAACTTTTTTTTTTTTAGATTGATAGAGGAAGGGGGAGGGGGAAGAGGGGATGGAGGAGGGGAAGGAGAAGTGTAGACATGGTGCACAAAGAGAAAAGGTAAGGACTAAATATATTTTTTTACTCTCGTTCCGTCTCTCGCCCTCTTGTTCTTTCTCTTCAACTTCCTTTTTCTCTCTCTCTCTCCCTCTCTCTCTCTCTCTCTCTCTCTCTCTCTCTCTCTCTCTCTCTCTCTCTCTCTCTCTCTCTCTCTCTCTCTCTCTCTCTCTCTCTTTATCTATCAGTCCGTCAGTCAGTCAGTCAGTCAGACAGTCACGCAGACATATAAACAGAGAGAAAGAGTAAAAGGAAGAAAAGGAGAAAGAGAGAGAGAAGGAGAAAAAGAGCGAGAAGGAGAAAGAGAGCGAGAAGGAGAGAGAGAGAGAGAGAGAGAGAGAGAGAGAGAGAGAGAGAGAGAGAGAGAGAGAGAGAGAGAGAGAGAGAGAAAGAAAGAGAGAGAGAGAGAGAGAGAGAGAGAGAGAGAGAGAAGAAAGGAAGGAAGAGAGTAGAGAGATAGTTTAATCGTCAGTGTCAACGATTAATGTGCAGAAGAGAGTTTCTTGAAGGCGGTGATTCCCCTAACGAATACGGAGTGTAGTAGCTTAAACTGTGAATTTATATGCGTTACTCGAGAGAGCTTCCGCTACGAGGGAGATGAGGGAGGGAGGGAGGGAAAGAGGAGGGAGGGAGGGAGGTAGGGAGGGAGAAAGGAGGGAAGGAAGAGGGAAGGAGGGAGGTAGATAGGAGGGAGGGAAAGAAGAGGGAGGAAGGGAGTAAGGAAAGGAGAAGGGGAGAGAAAGGGAGGTGAGATTGAAAGCGAGGTGAGGTACAGGAACAGGTGACGGTGTGAGGGGAAATAGGGAGCAGAGACGGAGAGGAATGAGAGGACAGAAAAGGAGAAAAGGGTGACGAAAGGAGGGAGAAGATAGAAAGCGAGAGAAAATAGTGAAAATGAAGAGATGGGAAAAAAATAGAAGGAGGGAGGTTAAAAAGAATATGTAAAAACAAGGGAGAAGCAGAGGGAAGAAGAGAAAAGTGAGTAAGGGTAGCAGAGTGTAATGAAGAAAAAGAGACAATGGGGGAGGAGACACTTAAAAATAACTAAAACAGAGAATAAAAGAACAGATGATAGAAAGCAGGTGGGAGTAATGAAATGAAGACAGGGAATAAACGACAAATGAAGGAAAGGAGAAATAATGGCAATAGTGATATGAGAACGACCGTCATAAGAGGACAATGATGCAACAAAAACAAAACAAAGAGAGACAAAAGGAGTAATAAGAAAGCAATAAAAATAATAGAATAAAACCAAGTAGGACTTCTCTCCGACCTCAGGGGGAGATGACAGCGCGGATAAAAGATGGAAACAGGAAAGAATTGGATGAGAGGTGGATGAGATACAAGAATAAGGACGAGGTGCAGATGGGAATTTGACAAGTTATTAAACACAGTGATAAGCGTAAGAGAGGGGGCGAGATGGAGCTATGAAGAGGGAGTTGACAGATATTGGAAAGGCGAAATGAAGTGAAGGGGAACAAGAGGAGAGAGAGAGAGAGAGAGACAGAGAGAGAGAGAGAGAGAGAGAGAGAGAGAGAGAGAGAGAGAGAGAGAGAGAGAGAGAGAGAGAGAGAGAGAGAGAGAGAGAGAGAGAGAGCAAATCAGAAAAAGGGAATTAGGGAAGGATTATATATATATATATATATATATATATATATATATATACATATATATATATATATATATATATATATATACATATATATATATATATATATATATATATAGAGAGAGAGAGAGAGAGAGAGAGAGAGAGAGAGATATATATATATATATATATATATATATATATATATATATATATATATATATATATACACACATGTGTGTGTGTGTAAACGCTAGAAAATGTATATAATGTATGATAATCGCAATTTGTCGTAAGAACATGATTTGTAAGGACGTGATGAATATTTAGCAACAGTGGCTGGTAAATATGAGGCATATATCCTACTGGAAATGTGTAATGATTTCGGTAGTAATGTTTTTTTAATACAAATTTAGGATATCAGAATTTATTTTTGCTATGAAAATGCATGATATTACAGAATCTAATAAGTTTTATGTTCAGAAATAAGACTTAGCGTTAGATGGGAGGAATCCATTACTCCGACGGCTGGGCACAGACATGCTAATGTTTAAAGATCGCAATTGCAAAGGCACGAATGCAGTCAGCACTTCGTCACATTGTCAATAGGATCACGGGCATTTGCGAATCGGTTTTGAAAAGGTACCAATTACCAAAGATACTGTAGAAGGATAGATATGTCTCGGTTCGTAAATTTACATGCGTTTTCGTATATTGTTAAGACACAAAAATGAAGTGAATTTGAATCTAATATGTAGATTGATGATTAAGTTTTG
>NC_061830.1:31638004-31643004 GCF_019202785.1 Penaeus chinensis
TTCTTCCTCCATCTCTCTCTCTCTCTCTCCTCTCCTTCCGCCGTCTCTCTTTCTCTTCCCTTTCTCCTATTTCTCCTCTTCCTCCATCTCTCTCTCTCTCCTCTCCTGCCCACGTCTTTCTTTCTCTTCTCTTTCTCCTATTTCTCCTCTTACTCCATCTCTCTCTCTCTCTCCTCTCCTTCCGCCGTCTCTCTTTCTCTTCCCTTTCTCTTATTTCTCCTCTTCCTCCATCTCTCTCCCTCTCTCATCTCCTTCCCCCGTCTCTCTTCCTCTCCCTTTTCTCCTATTTCTCCTCTTCCTCCATCTCTCTCTCTCTCTCCCTTTTTCTCTCTCCTATCTCCTCACTTTACACCTTTTCTCCCCCTTTTCCCTCTCTCCTATCTCCTTTCCTCCCACCGTCTCTCTCCTTCTCTTTCTCTTATTTTTCCTCTTCCTCCGTCTTTCTCTCTCCCATTTTCTCTCTCTTATATCGTCCCTTTACACCTGTTCTCCTCCTCTTCGTTCTCTCCTATCTCCTTTCCTCCCACCGTCTCTCTCCTTCTCATTCTCCTATTTCCCCTCTTCCTCCGTCTCTCTCTCTCCATTTTTCTCTCTTATATCTCCTCTCTTTACACCTTTTCTCACCTTCTTCCTTCTCTACTGTCTCATCCCCTTCCACCGTCTCTCTCCCTCTCCCCTTTCTCCTATTTCCTCCTCTTCTTCCGTCTCTCTCCCCTATCTCCTCTCCTTCTTTCGTCTTTTTTCCCCCTTTCCTCTCTTTTATCTCCTCCACTTCAACCCTCTTCTCTCTTTCCTATCTTATCCTCATCCACCTCCTTTTCTCATTTCTCCACCCTACTTACACCCTTTCTTCTTGCTCTTTACCTTCTCCCTCCCTCTTCCCCTTTCTTGCCCCCCCCCCTCTTCCACCCCCCTCCTCTCCTCCCCAGCCTCTTCCCCCATCCCCCCTCCCCTATCATCCTTTCCCCTTTCTTCTTGCTCCTCCCCTTCTTATCTTCTCCCTCCCTCTTCCCCTTTCTTCCCCCCCCCTCTTCCATCCCCCCCCCCCACCTTCCAGCCTCTTCTCCCACCCCCCCTCCCTCCCCCTATCATCCCCTCCCTTTCTCCTTATTCCTCCCCTTCTTATCTTCTCCCTCCCTCTTCCCCTTTCTTGCCCCCCTCTCCCCCCCTCCTCCCCTCCAGCCTTTTCCCCTTCCCCCCCTCCCCCTATCATCTCTTCCCCTTTCTTCTTGCTCCTCGCCTTCTTATCTTCTCCCTCCCTCTTCCCCTTTCTTGCCCCCCCCCCTCTTTCACCCCTCCCCTCCTCCCCAGCCTCTTCCCCCATCCCCCCCTCCCCCTATCATCATCCCTTCCGTATCTCCTTACTCCCCTTCTTATCTTCTCCCTCCCTCTTCCCCCTTTCTTGCCCCCCCCCCCTCTTTCCACCCCCACCCCCACCTTCCCAGCCTCTTCCCCCATCCCCCCTCCCTCCCCCCTCCCCCCAGTCGGCTTTTAGCTTTCTCTCCGTTGATCCGATTTCTTATGGGTTTTCTGCTTTCTTTCTCCTAAGCCTCTTCCTCTCTCTGTTCGTGCTTCTTCTTAGCAACGAATCATCTTGGTCGAATTCTTTGGTTCCTTGCCTGTCTTTATCTATATTTCTGGTTTATATATATATATATATATATTTATCTGTCAGTCTATCTATCTGTCTATCTGTCAGTCTGTTTATCTATCAGTCTACCAGTTAGTCTATCTATCTATCTATCTACCTATCTGTCAGTCTATCTATCTATCTATCTCTTTATCTCTCTCTCTTTCACTGACTTTTTTTTTTTTTTCTTCTTTGTGTCTCTCTCTTTTGTGGTTATATTTGTTCAGCGCCGATGTTTCACACGCGCACCGTGTTCTTCTTATTTCTATGCACCTTTTTATCATTTTATTTCTTAATAACAATACCTAAAAATAATATAAATAAAAGTTTATATCATATGTAAATAGATAATAGTCGAATTTTCTTGATAATAATACTTAAAGATAATATGAATAAATTTTCCATATCAAATGTAAAAAGATGATGATGATAATGATAATGATGAATGCATAAATAAATAAATATAGAAAAAAAAATAGGATAACCGTTATGACAAGCAAAAGCTCTGAACCTTGAACAACAACGACATCAAGAAACAAAGACACAGATATGCCAACGAAACACAGAAAATGAAAATATGCAAATAATCAATTATAAAATAAAGCTAGAAAAAAGACAAGAAAGGGAAAGAAAAGAAAACAAAAAACAGATAGAGCGATGCCTGGGTTTTCATGCGAAGTTCGTCTGACACACAATTCCCGGAGTCAAAGTTGGACATGACCCATAGTTATAACTTCACGGCAACCAAGAAGGACGTGGGTATTCCTTGGAAGGAGGAATATGATAAGGTGAGGGAGAAGGCCTAGGAGGTGGAAGCGATGTTGGAGAATGGGTAGGAAGGAGAGAGGGAGAGGTAAAGAAGGAGCTGGGGAGATCCTTGGAATGAGGAGGAGGAGAAGGAGGAGGAGGAAGAGGAGAGGATGGAATAGGAAAAAGGGGTGTTGTTGGAGAAAGGGTGAGAGGGGAGGAGGAGGAAGGAAGAGATATAGACAAGGGAGATAAACGAGGAAATTTCTTGGATAGAGAACGAGGATAAAGTAAAAGAGGAGGAGGAGGAAGAGGAGGTGATGTTTGAGAATGAGTGGGAGGGGGAGAAAGAAAGAAAAGGATATACAAAGAGGGAATGGATATTCTCTGGGACGAAGAGGATAAGGGAAGGGAAAGAGGATGTGATGTGTGAGGAGGAAGAAGAGAAGGGAATGAGAGAGAAAGTTGGAGAAGGAGAAACAGATGGGATGAAATGAGAGAAAACAAAGGATGGGTGAAAGAGAGACAGAAAGAGAAACTGAGTCGGGAGAATAAGGAAGGAGGAGGAGAAGAAAGAGGAAGGAAGAGAGATGCTGGATATCGCTCGGGAAGAAGCAGTTGAGAAAAAAAGGAGGGGGAAGGAGACAGAGGAGAAGTGGAGGAAAGATGAGTAAGCAAAGGAGAAGTGGAAAAAAAAAATAATGATGAGAGAAAGAATGTCAATGAGGAGGAAAAGGGAGGAGAGAAAAACTAAGAGGAACGAAAGGAAGCGTCACACGAGAAGGAAGAGAAAAGCAAAGGAAAAATGGAAAGAAAGGGAAGGAAGACGGAGGTGAAAATGAATAATGAGAAGAAAAGGAGACGGAAGAAGAGGAGGAAGGTGAGAACGGGGAGGAAGAAAGAGAACAAGAAGAAGGAGAAAAAGCAGTTGCAGAGGAGGAGAAGGGGGAGGAGAAGGAGAAAGAAGAAGAGGAGCAGAAGGAGAAAGGAAACTGGGAGGAGAGAAGTGAAAATAATGAAATAAAATGTCGAATAGTGGAGGGAGAACAGTAAAGAGGAAGAGGGACACGAGAAGAAAGAAAGAAAGATGGCGAGGAAAAGGTGAACACAAAACAAATTTCCAATGAAGAAAAAAGTGAAAGAAAAAAATGAACCGACGAAAAAAAAAGAAAAAAAAGAAACAATAAAAAGGAAAAGAAAAAGCAAAAGACGGAGAACTAGGACGAAGAATGACCTAATTCTTCTTCGACATGACTGCGGAATAAAAATTTCTCCCCCGCCAAGTCTCCAGGGATAAAGAGAGAGAGAGAGAGAGAGAGAGAGAGAGAGAGAGAGAGAGAGAGAGACAGACAGACAGACAGACAGACAGACAGACAGAGAGAGAGAGAGAGAGACAGAGAGACAGAGAGACAGAGACAGAGACAGAGAGAGAGAGAGAGAGACAGAGAGAGACAGAGAGAGAGATAGAGAGAGAAAGAAAGTCAGACAGATATAAAGAAACAGAGACAAAGACGAAAATAAATAAATTAAATAAAAAAGCAACGATCGGAAGACATCAAGAATGAGCTTTCAATCTCCCTTGCCATAGAGGGAAACGAAGAAGTGTGTCCGAATGTCTTCCTTATAGCTTCATCATCTTATTTATTATTATTTCCCACGGGGGAGGGAGGGGGAATGCTGAGATTGTATGGGCGAGGGGGGGGGGGGGGTCAGGATTAGCATGACAAAGGGAAGAAAAGGTGAGTGATAAACATGATAAAGGAGACTCATATCTTTATGTGTTTTTGTATTCGTCTATAGATTTGGACAGCGATTGACAGAGATGGTGAAGAGCGATGGAAAGGGAGATAGAGACATGAGAGACATATATGTATGTGTATGTGTGTGTGTGTGTATGTGTGTGTGTGTGTGTGTGTGTGTGTGTGTGTGTGTGTGTGTGTATATGTGTGTGTGTGTGTGTGTGTGTGTGTGTGTGTGTGTGTGTGTGTGTATGTTTAGAGAGATAGAGAAAAAAGAAAGAGAAAGAGAGAGAGAGCGAGGGGGGGTGGAGGGGGGGGGATCAATGTAATCAGATTGAGTTATTCTTTCCTCTCCTTTATTAAATTATTACCTCATTCCTTGTACCGTTTTTCTTTACTTTCTCATTCATAACATTTTGTTTTTCTTATTTTTCTTTATTTTTCTTTCGGAAATAAATATAGATGCTGATAGTATTGAAAGAGAAATATTATTAACAATATAAGATTTTTTATCAATAACATTATTAGTATTGTTATCGTAATTAATTGTGTTGATAATTATTAGCAGTATTATGGTTACTATTAATATTATTTTTACCAATAATAACATCATCGTTATTAGTATTGCTCTTATTAATATTAATTCTGCTGCTAATAAAATCATCATTGTCAATATTGTTATTATTAATATTAAATCTGATAATATGACCGTTTTCAATATTATGATTATTAATACAAATATTGATTTTATTATCAATAACATCATTATCTTCATCATTTGCATTTTAATCATTACGCTTTTCCCTCATCACCTTTGCACCCCCCCCCCCCCCCCCCTTGTCACGTACGCCTTGTTTCCTCCTCCCATTTCTCTCTATTACTCT
>NC_061830.1:31650504-31653004 GCF_019202785.1 Penaeus chinensis
CTTACATTTCGCGACACACAAACAGCAAACACATATTCAACGTGAGGGCTGGGCTGCTGTCGACCCTCTGAAATCAATGTTGTAATCACTACCAGATTAAACCAGGAAATTATGACAAGCTCTCGAGAGTTCAGGAGCTCTGGGCTGTGGATGCCTGGTTGACTGACTAGCTGGTTGCTGGTTGCGCGGTTAAAGAGAGAGAATAGAAGCGCTCGTGTCCGTTTATGAGGTGGGGGATGTGTGTGTGTGTGTGTGTGTGTGTATGTGTGTGTGTGTGTGTGTGTGTGTGTGTGTGTGTGTGTGTGTGTGTGTGTGTGTGTGTGTGTGCCTGTCTGTCTGTCTGTGTATGCACGCGAGAGAGAGAAAGACAGACAGACAAAGAGAGGAATTATCGCGTTTAGCTTTGAGCATGTGTTTGTGTGTGCGGAGGAGTGTGAATGAAGTTTTTTTCTTTTCTTTTTTTGCATGGGGCCGAGTTAGGTACGTGTGCATGAGAGTTTGCTTGCGTGTGGCTTTGTTTACCTTGGCGATGGTTGGGAATAGGGTGAAGTCAAATTTACATGCGTAAATACGTTTTACTTCTTCGTCTTCTTTCCTATTATTATCTCTTTTTTCTTCTGTTTCTACCTCTTTTCTTACCCTCTACCTTCTTCTTCTTTTTCTTCTACCTCTCCTTCATTTTTTTTTTTTCTTCGTCTGCCCTTTCTTGATCGACTTATTCTAAATCTTTCCGCCTCGGTTTTTTTTTTTTCTTTTTTTTCATTTTTTCTTTTTGATTTCCTCATCACTCGCATTATCATCGCATTTCTCTTATTCTTTCCCACAATTCTCCTTACTGCTTTCCTACTCTTCTTTCCTTTTGTTTCATCTCTTTTTATATCTGTGATTATCATTTTATCATTCCTTCTCTTGTTTTCATCCTTATTCTAATCTTTCTTGTTCTATTGACATAATCATCGCTATGCTCGTTAGTTTTCACTATCATTAATATTATCTTGTTTCTATATCAATTACTTTAATTTTCATATTCTTATCATCATTATCATCATCATCCCTATTTTTCATGTTAATGATAATAGCAATAAGAATTATTATGATAGTGATATTATTATTATTATTATCATTATTATTACCATATTTTATCACAATTACTATCAGTGTTATTATCATAATTATTATTATTGTTATTATTATTATCATACTCCTTATGATCATTATTAATAACAATAATAATGATAATATTAATAACAATAACAATAACAGTAACAATGACAATGGCAATGACAATTACAATGACAAGGACAAGGACAAGGACAAGGACAACGACAACGACAACGACAAGGACAAGGACAACGACAACGACAACGACAATGTCGATGACGAGGACGAAGACGATGACGATGACGATAATACATAATAATGATGATGATAGTAATGATAATGATAATGATATTGTTAATGATAACAATGGAAATGAGAATCATAACAACAACAACAATAATAATGATAATAATAATGATAATAGTAATCATTATTATCATTATCCTTATTGTCGTTGTTATTTTATTCATATCATCATCATCATTCTTGTTATTGTTGTTGCTGCTGTTGTTGTTGCTGTTACCTTTATCATCATTTCAATATCAGTAGCATTTGTTGTAGTAATAATAATAATAATAATGATAATAATAATAATAATAATAATAATAATAATAATAATAACAATAATAATAACAATAATAATAAACAAAAATAATAATAATAATAGTATTAATAATAATAATAATAATTCAGAATCACTATCGTCATCATCATGATAATCAATATTATTAATATCAGTAACATTTCTACTATAGCTATTTTTATAACCATTATCATCATCATTACGCTTATTACACACTGTCATAATCATCACTGTCATAACCATCGTCATAGGCAGCAAAATAGAAAACATATAAGGAATATTATAAAAATTTACATATGATACAAAGATAAATAAGTAACAAGCCTTTACAGAAGAGCAAGGATTTTTTTCTAGCTTTCATGTAATTCTATGTACTCATATTATCTACAAAAATGCTTATTATCCTTTTCATTTAATTTATAATATATAGAATGGCTAATTAATCTAATGCATAAAGGTTTTCTTTTCACACCGTTTCAAGGTATTCAACTTTTGTTCTCATTAAAGATTTAAAAAAAAATAAGAATAATAGAAAAAAAAGTTTTATTCTCTTTCTGTCAATTAACTTCATTCTTCTTTTTTCTCTATTTGCTTTATCAATTTTTCCTTCGACATTTTTTCTTTCTTTCCTTTTTCTCTTATTGAAAGTTTTCACCGGCTTTCAGATACTGTCAAGAACCTATTTATCGACAGCCACTTTTCGAGAGAGACCGAAAGAAAGAAAGGAAAAAAAAAAAATAATAATCGATAGATCAGAAAATATTTCTAATTAATCTGACCTAAAGCTCTAGCCAATCAGCGCACGCCATTTTCTTG
>NC_061830.1:31658004-31660504 GCF_019202785.1 Penaeus chinensis
TGCATACTCAAAGGTCAAAGGCTATGGGCATCACCCTTTACAAAATAATCATCTGCCTTCTCTGTGTGTGTGTGAGAGAGAGAGAGAGGGAGAGAGAGAGAGAGAGAGAGAGAGAGAGAGAGAGAGAGAGAGAGAGAGAGAGAGAGAGAGAGAGAGAGAGAGAGAGAGAGAGAGAGAGAGAGAGAACATTCTTTTTAAGATGGAACTGTGGGGAAAGAAAAGCTTGGGGCCTTTATTCCGTTTCATGAATTATTAGACATATGGGATCCACCAACAATTATTACTTAAACATCTACTCGATTGCCTACAGACATGAGGAGGGTGCCAGGAAGGGAATCCGGCTGTAAAAGTAAGCTAAACTATAATACTGATCATTCCGCTGTTGCGACCCCTGTGGGGAGAAACCGAAAGAAGATACACACACACGTATATATAGAGATAGATTTAGATGTGTGGACACCGACGGGATGGGGGACATACACGTCTGTTTTTTTTTTTTTTTTTTTTTCTCTCTTTTTTTTTTTTACTACCACTACTCTTAATTTACTGTTAGGGTCATTTCATCACGCTAGGTGATAAATCTTCCCGACAAAGATCTAGCAGTCCGTCTCCTTCCTAAGCGCACGCGGGGAGCGGCCGCGAAGTCCAGCTCTGCAGGCGCCAAGGACATCAGCGCGCTGTCTTTGAGCTGACTTGGCTTCATCAGCATCCCATGGACGCGGAAGGAGTGGTTAGTTCAAGCGCGCGCCACGCCGACCAGACCTCCGGGTGGCCGCGCTTGTCGCCGCACGTCCCGGCCTTCTCCTGTGCGGGCTGCTGCGTCTGCTTCCGCTTCTGCTCGGGCTTTCGCTCTAGCATCTGCTTCTGCTTCTGCTTCTGCTGGGGACGGACCGCCCCGTCGAAAGTTGCTGTCCTGGGGGGAGTGGTCACCTTGGGGGGCCAGGGGGCTGGAATTGCCTTAAGGAGGGTGGGGGGGCCGAACTCCTTCTCCTCCTCCACCCACTCCTCCACCCACTACTCCACCCACTCCTCCTCATCCATCAGGTCTGTCCACAGAATGGACATTTTGAAGTTACTAATGAAGTGCGCAAGATTAGCAGCTGCCTACGTTTAAAGGAAAACAAAAAAAAAATATCCATATTTCAAGTATATGTGCGTGTATTTGTGTGTATGTGTGTGTGTGTGTATGTGTGTGTGTGTGTGTGTGTGTGTGTGTGTGTGTGTGTGTGTGTGTGTGTGTGTGCGTATGCGTGTGTGACTGCATGTGTGTATGTGAGTGTGTGTGTGTGTGTGAGTGTGTGTGTGTGTGTGTGTGTGTGTGTGTGTGTGTGTGTGTGTGTGTGTGTGTGTGTGTGTGTGTGCGTGTGTGTGCGTGCGCTTGGGGGTATTATATATATATATATATATATATATATATATATATATATATATATATATATATATATATATGTAACTGGGTCTAAGTGGACCTGGGAGCAATCGTGACTAAGCGATGGCTCCATAATGGGACAAAAGAAAAGAAAGAAGAGAGAGAGAGAGAGAGAGAGAAAGAAAGAGAGAGAGAGAGAGAGAGAGAGAGAGAGAGAGAGAGAGAGAGAGAGAGAGAGAGAGAGAGAGAGAGAGAGAGAGAGAGAGAGAGAGGAGAGGAGAGAGAGAGAGAGAGAGAGAGAGAGAGAGAGAGAGAGAGAGAGATGGAAGGAGGGAGTCAGACAGACAGACAACATACAGAGGCAGAACAGAGAGAGACAAATAGTTAGACAGGCAAATGTACAAAGAGAGAGAGAGAGAGAGAGAGAGAGAGAGAGAGAGAGAGAGAGAGAGAGAGAGAGAGAGAGAGAGAGAGAAAGAGAGAGAGAGAGAGAGAGAAATTCATACAAGAAAATATATAAATGGAGAAAGAGAGAGAGAGAGAGAGATTCATAAAGGGAAATTTACAAATAGAGAGTGAGAGAGAGAACGAGAGAAAGTGAGTAAGAGAATCTTGAAATACATACAGAAAAGTCCCATAATGCTTACACTAAATCATTGAGGGAGAATTATGATATATGTAAATTATTGACAGAACCAAGCCATCGCCTTATTTAATCATAATCATTATTGTTATCATCTGTCTTATCATCATCTTATATCATTACTAACGTTCTTATAATCACTTATCATTATTACTATCTTTGCTATATATCATCATTATCAACATACAATCATAATTAAAAATCACACTCATCATCACAACGGCCATCTAGCAAATCGCATCACACCGCCACCATAACAACACAACCGCAACAATAACTGGAGCTTAAGACATAGTCAAGGGAAAGAACATACTCTGCCTCGACCGCTGCCTGAGTCTTAGTCTTGTGGCTCAAGGGGGGCTTAGAGAACAGCTATAGTTAATTCATTATCCAGTGTCGCCATCCGCAACCTCCTACGCGTCAATATATGTTCGGCCGTGAGTCAAGCTTAGGGTGAGATTGGAAAATGTAATTTGGTGTAATTCCTG
>NC_061830.1:31665504-31668004 GCF_019202785.1 Penaeus chinensis
GGAAAAGAGAGGGAAAGGGAGAAAGGGGGAAGGTGAAGGAAGGAGGAGAAAAAGGGAAAAGAAAGAGGAAGAAAAGGGGAGAATGGCGGAGGAAAAGAAGGGGAAAGGGAGAAGGGGGAAGGTGAAGGAAGAAGGAGTAAAAGAAAAAGAAAGGGGAAGAAAATGGGAGAATGGCGGAGGAGAAGAAAGGGAAAGGGAGAAGGGTGAAAGGTGAAGGGAGAAGGACGAGAGACGAAAGAAGAAAAGAAAGGGAAACATGCAGAAGAAGATAGGGAAGAAGGGAAAACAGTGAATAAGAGAAAGGAGGAAAAGAATGAAAGGCAAAGGGAGAAGAAGAAAAAGAAAAGAATGTGTAAGAGAAAAACGGGCGAAGGAAGAATGGCGAAACGCGAAAAGAGGAGAATAGAAAGAGTGTTGGAGAAAAAGCGAGAAGCAAGGAAGACATTAAAGGGGGGAAAGAATAATGGGAAAGGAACTAAAGGAGGGAACAAGAATGAAAGGAGAAGATGGAATAGATAGAGAAAAGTGGACAGGATTTTTTTTTTTTTTTTTTTTTTTTTTTTTTACTTATCATATGATTATCGGTTTTATCCATTACGGAAATAAGCTCAGTGCTGTTGATATTGGTTTTGACTATAATCAACAACTAAGAATCAAGATATAGAAGAGTGATATAACTTTATTTTTTACCATAACGAAATAATAAGGAGTTAAAAATAAGCATTGATGAATCTTAATACCACAATCAACAATAATAACTATGACAAACGATGAAAGAGTTATGACGATATGAAAGGAAAAGAAATTCCTTTAAAGTGAATTCTACAGCAAAAGCCACTTTCCTTACATGAATGTGCAGTCTGCCATCAAAGTTTATCCGGTGACTCATTGTTTACCTTTTAAAACGTTTGCGTGTTTACTTCCCTTGCGGTTCTGCCATCGGAAACGCTGCATATAAGTCTCTTTGACAGCTTCTTCGCTCTTGACTCAGTGAGGTCATCTACTGCTTTTTGTTTCCGGAATTGCATGCGTGAGACAGTGCTATAACCTCGTGCGTTGTTTATTTGGAAAGTAATTTGTGGTTAGAGGGACTTTTTTTTTTCCTCTTTTGCCATTTGTGAATCCATTAAGGTCAAGAGTAGATCATTAATTTTCTTGTGGTTTTTCTCTGTTTGTTTGTCTGTCTGTCTGTTCTGCCTGTCCCGCCTTTCTCTCTTTCTCTTTCCCTTTCTCTCTCTCTCTCTCTCTCTCTCTCTCTCTCTCTCTCTCTCTCTCTCTCTCTCTCTCTCTCTCTCTCTCTCTCTCTCTCTCTCTCTCTCTCTCTCTCTCTCTCTCTCTCTCTCTCTCTCTCTCTCTCTCTCTCTCTCTCTCTCGCCCTCGCTCTCTTTCTCTTTCTCTCTTACGTGGGATCGTTTTTTTCTCTTTCTCTGTTACTTCTCTCTTTCATCTATTACTTCAGCCGTATATACATTTGTCCATTCGTTTATTCCTTTACCTATTCACTCAGTCCTTCACTTATTGTTTATCAGTCCATTTACTCATTTATTCGAATCGACTGTAATCTGCTGCATGTCTAGGATAAAAAAAGGCATGGCCAGTCAAAGGATATTCGTTGTCAAAACTTTATCGGTTGAATTCATTTTGATCCCAAATCTGTATATTCTCACATTTGCAGTGGGTATAGAGAGAAAGAGAGAGAAAGAGAGAGAGAGAGAGAGAGAGAGAGAGAGCGAGAGAGAGAGAGAGAGAGAGGAGAGAGAGAGAGAGAGAGAGAGAGAGAGAGAGAGAGAGAGAGAGAAGAGAGAGAGAGAGAGAGAGAGAGAGAGAGAGAGAGAGAGAGAGAGAAATGAGTGAAAAAAACTTATTTTCCCAATGTTCTGCTGTCATGTATCATTCCTTTTCCAATTTACATCGAGAACATTTTACTCATTTCCGTCACGTTATTTTCACCTATCTTTCTTCTTCTTTTTTCCTCTTCATCTTCTCCATATACATAATCTTTACCAATCCATTTCCTCTCTCGGTCCGATACCTAATCCAAATCCGATTGCCATTCCCTCATCTTTATGGTCAAGTTCGATTTCAAGACATACATAAATTTCTCACATTGCATTCCTTAACCTTACCCTGACTCTAGACCCAGCCTGATTTACTCTCTGTCAGTATCACACGCATTTCATTCGCCTCATACCCCAGTAAGTATTCTTAAAGATAATCTATGTCTTCCGCTTGTCACTTTTACATCCATTGCTTTAAAATCCGTTTTCGTTTTTATTACAGTATTTCTAGCACATTTTGTCACGCGCTTTCAACTGTTATTCTCCATCCTCTTCCTCCTCCTCCTTTCTCTCGGTCTTTTGGGATATACTTTATCTTTAATTCCTTCGTGTCATGTTTTTTACAACTACAAAGTCTCTTTTCTGTGTGTGTGTGTGTGTGTGTGTGTGTGTGTGTGTGTGTGTGTGTGTGTGTGCGTGTGTGTACGTGTAATACCTTTACT
>NC_061830.1:31675504-31678004 GCF_019202785.1 Penaeus chinensis
TATATATATATATATATATATATATATATATATATATATATATATATATATATATGTCTGTATGTATGTGCGTGTGTCTGTGTGTGTGTTTATGTGTGTGTGTGTGTGTGTGTGTTTGAGTGTGTGTGTGTGTGTATGTGTTTGAGTGTGTGTATGTGTGTGTGTGTGTGTGTGTTTGCGTGCGTGCGTGCGTGTGTGTGTGTGTGTGTGTGTTTCTGTGTGTGTTTGTGTGTATGTGTGTGTGTATGATGTGTGTGTGTGTGTGTGTGTGTGCTATGTATATGCATGTATGCATGAACATAAAATATATTGCATGATATTTACAATAAAATCCAATACATATAGGCACTTCCAATAGCTCAGCCATCAAATCAGCAATTACAAATATGAATGACATATATGCACAAGCAAATGCGATTGCACGCATGAGTACTTGTATATATACGGTTTAACGCGTCGCTAAATCTAATATAACACCCCGTAGAGCTAGAAATTAAAAGATCAAAACAAATGAATGTCATTCTTTACTGACATTGTCATTATGTACAGCCTGATCTTGTGCTATATTTCTCGCCCGCACTTTCAGTCACAAACAGAGATGCAAGTATGGAACTCATACAGATAAATTGACACAGATAAACTCAAACACACTCAAATACGTGCATATATACATACACACATACATATATTCATACATACATACATACATACATAACATACATACATACATACATACATACATACATACATACATACATACATACATACATACATACATACATACATACATACATACATAAATGCATATATACATTAATACATATATGCATACATACATACACACATACATACATACACACATACATACATACACACATACATACATACACACATACATACATACACACATACATACATACATGCATACATACATACACGCATACATACATACATACACACATTCTATGTATGTATGTATGTATCACTATTAGATGAAATTCTCCCGAGAAAATTCCACAAAACGTCCCCATTTCACAAAGTCAAAAATCTATCGATCTTACATTGCATATCACTCCACCAATATTACATTAAATTGTTATTTAATTAATGACATCCCGGTTTTGCCTAAAAAAAAAGAAAAGAAAGAAAAAGGTTATAACATAGTGTTGGGAAAATGACTGAAATATCGCATCACCGATCACAATCAGAGAGGGAATTAAGTTCATGATTTCTTTATTTATCGTGGAATCAGTAATGTCTGATGTCTGATGTCTGGCACAATTCTGAGCTCTCTTTCAGCCATAAGAGTGTGTTGTTTACTCTGAAATGTGATAGTCTTCATGCCCGGTTGTCTGTCAACGATCTGTGTACGAGATGAATAAAACGGAAAACCAAAGAACAAAGTCGATAAAAGGTAATAGATGCAGAATGAGGGAGAAAGCAAGGGTTTAGAAAAAAGAAGAAGAAAATTTTCCCATTACTGAATCGTAGTGAGATTATGAAATAAAATTTCTCATCAGCGTGCGCAAGATGGCTGGTTTAACAGATTAATACGAATACGAAAAAAAAAAGAAAAACGAAGACGTAAGAGGCAAAGATTAGAAGAGGAAGAGGAGATAAGACGGCGAAGAAGGAATCGAAAATTACGAAGGAAACGAAAACTGAAAAAAAACAGCGAAAAAGAATTATAATAATTTAAAACGAAGAAGCAAAAGAATAATAGAAAACCGATGAAGAAAAAGAATAATAAGAAAAAAAACATGAAGGAAAAGAACAATAAGAAAAAAAATGTAAAAAACGAAGAAGATAAATAAAAACAAAACGACGAGGAAGAAGAAGAAAACGAAGATGAAGAAAACGAAGAAGAAGAAAACGAAGAAGAAGAAAACGAAAAGGAAATAGAGGAAAAAGAAAGAGAGGAAGGTGTTTCCCTTCCAACTTCATCCTCCTCTTCGTTGTCAGTGCGCGGAGACTTGTGTCGCTCGATAAGGTATTCTGTAAGTTTAAATTGCTGTATAGATCGGCTCCCAGATAACATATCACTATTGCGTCCTTCTATCTCTCTTTCTTTTTTAGTTCTGTTATTGTTTTCATTTTGGGAGTTGGTGTTTGTTTTTGTTGTGTTTTTTTTTTTGCGGGGGGGGGGGGGGGGCGGGTGAGTGAGTGTAGGGTAACATAGTTATTTTCGTTTTGTAAAATGTTTGTTGTTTTGTTTTGTTTTTGTTTGGTTTTCATATTTCTTGATGAACTTCGTTGTAGTGTTAATATGAAATGTCTTTCTCGTTGGTTTGAACAGAAATCTATTCTTGCTTCTTCTGTGTAACATTAAAACTATTATTATCGTTGTTATTTCTATTACGATAGAAGCAACTGTATCTTTAAAATTCGTTTTGAAGATATTCCCGAAAATCTCCAGCAATTAAGTTTCCCAACACGATAGATATATATATAGCCCAATTTTGAATTAGATTTAGATTCGTCTTTTATTCATACTGAAGCC
>NC_061830.1:31685504-31695504 GCF_019202785.1 Penaeus chinensis
AAGGCGGAGATAAAGGATGTGTTGTGCCAAGATTCGGAAAAGATAGGGGGAGATCAGGGAGGATTTTGGAAAGAAAGAGACAACGGAGATAAAAGGGAGAGATAGAGCAACGAATTAAAAATGCTTTATAGAAGGGATAAACAGGGGAAGAGGATATACAGAGAAACGGAAAGATGAACTGGTAAATTTAATAAGAAATGAACAAAGAAATAGATGGATAAAGGAGAGAGAGAGATAAAGAAAGGGACTGGGAAGAAGAGAATAAAAGAGAGAGAGAAGGGGAGAGAGAGAGAGAAAGAGAGAGACAGAGAGAGAGAGAGAGAGAGAGAGAGAGAGAGAGAGAGAGAGAGAGAGAGAGAGGAAGAAGTAAGGGAGAGAGACAAAGAAAAAGAAAGAGATGGGAAGACAGACAGAAGGAGAAATGCGAGGAGGAAAAGGGAGAAAGAAAGACAATGACAAAAAAAGGAGTAGGGAAAGGCGAAATTATGAAATAGGATCTTAAGAAAAGTCCTTAATTATAAAGGACAGTATTAGTACCTCTTAAAGAAACATTTTTTCCCTGGCTTAATTGATTGTGTCTGTTTATTTTAAGGGAGATTCATCATCCAACTTGATTATGCTAATGTTATTATGTAAAGCCAGAATTTCCAGCTTCAGAAACACCTTTCTCTACGTTCATACGACAAATACCTCTCTAAATCGTATAAAACATATTCTGGGTGGAAGGTCAATTTGAGTTTGATAAACTTTATATTTTTTATAATTGCTATTTCCGTTATCACATTAGCAACGTCGTCAATATTGTTATTATTATTGCTAATATTGTTGGTAGGGACACATTTTTCGCTTTTAGCTTTTTTAATGTTTTCGTTATTATTATTATTAATATCATTATTATTATCATAATCATCAATTATGTTGTTGATACTGTTATCATCAATATTATTATTATCATTATCAACCTAAATCATCATCATTATTATTATCATCATTATCATCATCACCATTATCATTATCATTATCATCATCACCATTATCAATATTATTTTCAATAGCGTATATCATAATATTTTCATTATTATTATTATTATTATCATTATTATTATTATTATTATTATTATTATTATCATGTAATTATTACGTTCATTGTTACTATTATCATAATTATTATCATTATTATTATTATTATTATTATTATTATTATTATTATTATTACTATTATCATTATTGTTATTGTAATTATTATTATCATTATTATTTTATTTCTTTTATCATTTTTATCATTTATATTTGTATCATTATTATAACTATTATTTTTATCAATATTATTAAAATTATTATCACTATCATTATCATTATTATTATTAATAGTATTATCATTGTTATTATTATCATTATTATTATCATTATCATTGTTATTATTATTATTATTATTATTATGATAATGATAATAATAATAATAATAATAATAATTATTATTATTATTATTATTATTATTATTATTATTATTATTATCCTTATCATTATTATTATTATTATGATTATTATTATTACCATTGTCTTTATCAATGTTACTATCATTATTGCTGTGATTATTAATATTATCAGCTCATTATTGGTACTGTGTACATTTGCTATTATCATTATTATCATCATTATTATCAGTATCATTATTATCATTAATATTGTCAGCTTAGCATTATTATCATTATTAGAACTTTCCTTTTTATGCTTATTACTATTACTACTATCATTATTGCTAACAGTATTATTTTCATTATCATTATCTTTATTATCTTCATTATAATTATCATTTTATTATCATTATTATTATTATTATTATTATTATTATTATTATTATTATGATTATTACTATAATTATCATTATTATTATTATTATTATTATTATTATTATTATCATCATCATTATTATTATTATTATTATTAATATCAATATTATTAGTAGTATTATCATTATTATTATCATTATTATTATTATTATTATTATTATTATTATCATCATTATTATTAGCATTATTATTATTATTATTACTATTATTATTAACATTATTTTTATTACCATTATTATTATTATTATTATTATTGTTATTATTATTATTGTTATTATCATCATTGGTATCGTTATTATTATTATCATTGTTATTATTATTATCAGTAGTAGTAGTATTGTCATCATTATTACTATTACTATTATTATTGTCATTATCCTTATTATTATTATTATTATTATTATTATTATTATTATCATTATTATTTCTATTATCAATCTTAATATCTTTATTATTATTGTCATTATTATTATCCTCATTATCATCATAATCATTATCATTATCATTATTAGTATCATTATCTTTATTACTATTATCATTATTGTTTTCATTATCATTATTACTTTCATTATTATCATTAATACCATTCATCCTTCATATAATCATCATTATCATTTTCACCTTTCATATAATCATTATTATCATTATTATCTTTCATATTACCATCCTTATTCGTATCATCATACTAATTATTATTATCATTGACCAGAAGAATGATAAGACGAGGAAGAAAAAACGGAACTAATCATTATTCCCGTCCTTCTCTAAATGATAAGAGAACGGGAATGCTAATTGAAAAAAAAGGGAAGAATAAAAAGGGAGAAATGATCTTTAAAACAACTCGATCAATGTCCAACAAGGTTCCGGCACCGATCGAATACATCATTTTATTTTTGTGGCCATATATTTCACAGGAGAGTAATTTATGCATTTCCGAGGTTGGTGCTGTGGCTGCAGTTTTAATATATGTTCTTTTTCTTCTTCTTGTTTTTTTTTTTTTTTTTGTTTTTTTTCCTCTCTCTCTCGTTTTCTCTGTCTATTTAGCTGTATCTGATGTGATATCTATCTGCCTGCCTATCTGTTTATCTGCCCGTCGATCTCTTACTCTGTCTTTCTCTGTCTATCGATCTCTTTCTCTTACTCTTTCTCTCTATCTTTCCCTCTCTCTTTCTATCTATCGCTCTTTCTCTCTCTCTCTCTCTCTCTCTCTCTCTCTCTCTCTCTCTCTCTCTCTCTCTCTCTCTCTCTCTCTCTCTCTCTCTCTCTACGTATATATAAATATATATACATATATATATATATTTATATATATGACTGTCGCGATGGTCCAGTGGTTAGAGCACTGACTCTGACCCTCGCTGTCCCGAGTTCAATTCCCCGTCGCGGCGGTCATAAACATGCAGCGCTCTGAGAAGTCGTGTCGTAGAGGACGTCACCGCCGTGGCACAAGTGTTAGCGCGCCGAACCGCGGATGATTAGGAAGGGCATCCAATCAGGCAAGGGTGACACTGCCATATAACCTCTCAATAGCGAATTGAGAGAGGCTTATGTCCTGCAGTGGAATGAATGGCTGTATAAAAAAGCCATTGGATGACTCGCCCGTCGCGTTAGGACTGGGTTAGGCAGGAGAGGGCGAACGAACAATGTAGAAAAGTGTGAGAGGGCTTATCACTGAATCAAACCGTTTGTCAAAAAATAAATGATGATGAAAGATTTGGACAGAGGATAGAGAGAGAGATAGAGAGATAAAAAGCGTAGGAGAGAGATAGAGGGATGGATTTTCTTATTTTTGCTTGTGATACAGATAGTCAGAGATTGTGTTCGTTATGTTTGTATACAGTATTCTATTCAAAGAGACATGCACGCAAGCACACACACACACACATATGTATATATATGTGTGTGTTTGTGTGTGTGTGTGTGTGTGTGTGTGTGTGTGTGTGTGTGTATCTGTCTGTATACATATATACACTGAGCACACACGCACACGTATAAAGATATGTTGAATATGAATTAAAAGTTATGCAAATAAAAAAGGGGGGAGGAGGAAAATTGCAAACGAGGAAGATTATTTTTGTATTGTTGCATTGCAAAGACGCTTACATGTAACCATGAAAAAGAGCTCAGAATTTCATATAGTAATATCACAATATTTTCTTTTGGGATGGCATTTACTTTGTTAAACTTTTCGTCTTCCAAGCTGCATCCGTTGCAAATTGCAAGGAAAGGCATTATTTTCGTCGTTGTCATCACTGTCAGTAATTCATTTTGTCATTATTATTATAATTTTTATCATCATCCTTTTTATCTTATCATCAGTTTCATTATGTATATTATCATCGTTAGCATTATTATTTTCATTATCATTGTTATTAGCATTATCGTCATTTGAATTATTAGCATTATTAATATTATCAATATAATTATTACTATTATCATTACTATTATTATTAACACTGTAATTATTATTATTATTATTATTATTATTATTTTTATTATTATTATTATTATTATTATTATTATTATTATTATTGTTATTACTATTATCATTTTTATTATTATTGCTGTTATTATTATTGTTATTATTAATATAATAATAATTATTATTATCATTATTATTATAATTATTATTATTATTATTATCATTACTAATATTATTATTATTACTGTTTGTATTATTTTAGTTACTGTTATTGCTATCATTATTATTTGTGTATTATCATCGTTATCTTTTTTATTATCATCATTATCTTTATTATTATCATTATCATAGTCATTATTATTACTATTATTATTATCATTTCATAATAACTACTACATTTTTATCAATATTTTTAGAATTATTATTATTATTCCTATTGTCATTACTATTATAATTATCATTATTGTTATTATCATGATCATCATCATTATCATCACCATTATAATTATCATTATTGTTATTATCATGATCATGATCATTACCATTATAATTATCATTATTGTTATTATCATGATCATCATCATTATCATTACCATTATAATTATTATTATCATCAGCGTTCTATTATTATTATCATTATCATTACTGTCATCCTTTTCTTTTTGTAACATCATCATTAATGTTATCTCTACTATTATCATCACTATTACTGATATTATTATTACCATTATCATGATTAGCACATTATTATCATCACTATTATTATCTATACTATTGTTATCATCATCATTAGTAGTAGTGGCATCATCTTTATTATCACTATTATTATCATTATTATCAACATTGGTATTACTATCATCATTTTGAGTTTCACATAGTTCCAGATGATGTTACTAGTCAATGTTCAGGTCATTCATAGCACCTTTATGCAAATGTTGAGTGCACTACTTTTCTGATAATTCTTGCAATACCAAACATGCAAGCTTTTTGTGAGGATTCGATGTCAGTCTCACATTCTAGCATGTCTATATATCCTTTCAGTTTGTCTGTACAGCATCCAGACGCTCATCTTACTAAAGTTAATGCTGCCTTATTTACCTCCTTTTGCCACACATTGAGAATTTCACACTTGAAGCCTTTGTATTTTTTTTTTTTCTCCCTCTCTCTATGTTCTCTACTGTTGTGTCAAGTGAACATGCCACATCAGTAACGTAATACGTCTGTATTTCTTTATCAGTGAGTTCAATATTTGGTTTGTGCGCTCTAGCCAGTTAATATTATGAATTGGAACGTTTCCTTAAGATGTTTGCTAACAGGTTTGGAATAACTTTCTTCTCATTAGTAACAATGTTTGGCCACTTTATCCTAGCACCATTTTTTATATTCATTCTGAGCCAAACACTTGCACTCTAAGACAATATGATTAATCGTCTCTCTCCCACTACACACTCTACGTAAAGGTGACACTGCACTTCTTTCAATATTATCTTTCACCCAATTCGTTCTCAAGGCCTGGTATTGAGCGGCCATCAATAAACCTCCTGTTTCCTTTTTCAAAATTCCTTGCAGCAGCCATGTCCCTAATGTTTTTCCATCTCTATGCTCTGAAGGTTTTTTTTTTTTTTTTCTCTCCCTCTTTTTTTTTTTTATCAAGTAATGAATGTATTTTCTTCTCCTTCAAAACATCTTTTCTCTTTCGACCACAGTCTGCTTCTGTCACTTCGGGTTTTATACAGCTTCATTGCTTCACGTATCATACGTTCAGCCTCCAACTCCTTCTCCCTCCCTACATTATCTCATCCCCTTTACCTACCCAATCCCCCCAATGCCGTCTAGGACCTTCTACATCTCCAGAAATCCACAATTCCCAAGATCTCTTCCCCCTCCCCGTGTATCTCCGCCATCCGGCAAGTACATCCCCCCCCCCCCCCCTAAACCTATGGACCTCCCCCATCGCTATGAACCTACCCCCCCCCCCCCCCCCCCCATCGCTATGCAACCTACCCCCCCCCCCCCCCCATCCCTAAGTACCGCCCTGAAGAACCTGCTCCCCCTTTCTTCAAGCACGACCGTATCCCCAAGGACCTCGCCTGTGCTCAGATACCTCCTCCATCCCCAAGCATCTCCCCAATCCTCAAGTACCCCCTTCCCCCTCCCAACCCCACCCCCTCCAGCATGGCCACTGGTAACTTGATTTTCTATCGGACTAAACTTGAGGTAATTGTATCAGTCTTCGTCTATCGTCCGTTCGTTGAAAGAGCTGTGATTTTTCTTCGTCTTTTTGCGTCTCTCTTTCTCTTGCTATCTATCTATCTATCTATCTCTCTTTCTCTCTCTCTCTCTCTCTCTCTCTTCTCTCTCTCTCTCTCTCTCTCCTCTCTTCTCTCCTCTCTTCTCTCTTTATAATCTTTCTCTCTTTCTCTCTCTCTCGTCTCTGTCACTTACTCCCTCTCTCTCACTGTCTCTCTCTCCTCTTTCTCTTATATCTCTTACTCTCTCTCCCCCTCTATCTATCAATTCATCTATCTCTATCATCTCTATCCATCTCTCTCTCTCTCTCTCTTCTTCATCTATTCTCGTCTCTCTTCTCATCTCTCTCTCTCTTCTCTTCTCCTCTCTTTCTCCTCTCTCTTCCTTCTACTATCTTAATATTTATATATATTCTATATATAATAATATAGTCCATCTCTCTCTCTCTCCCCCTCTCCTCTTTTCCCCCTCTCTCTCCCCCTCTTTCTCTCTCCTCCTCTCTCTCTCTCTCCCTCTCTTCTCTCTCTCCTCTCTTCCTCTCTCCTCCCCTCCTTTTCTTCCCCCTCCCTCTCCCTTCTCCCCTCTCTCTCTCTCTCTATATCTCTCTTCTCTCTCTCTCTCTCTCTCTCCTCTCTCTCTCTCTCTCTCTCTCTCATCTCTCTCTCTCTCTCTCTCTCTCTCTCTCTCTCTCTCTGTCCCTCACTTTCTCTCTCTCATTATTGGTTGATAAATGGCTAAAGTGAAAAAGGGAAATAAATTTCTCTTTTACTGGAATGATCGAAAGCTATTTTAAGGGGGGGGGGTAGATGGGGAGGGTGAAAAGGGGGTAGGAGAGGAAGATGATGATGACAAAATTGACAATTACTGTTTATGTTTATGGTAATGCTGATAATAACAATGCTAACAATAGTGGTTATCATTTTCTTTATTGTGATTATTATCATCATTATGAATATTATCTATGACTTTCATCGTTGCCATCATTATTATCATTATAAGTAGTAGTAGTGGTATCAGTATTTCATTATCATTGTTATTATTATTATTATTATTATTATTATTATTATCATTATTATCATCATTATCATTATTATCATTGTTGTCACTATTATCACTAACATAATTTTACTATCATCACTGATATTAGAATCATAGCTATCATCATTGCATTTGTTGTTATCATTATCATCCTTATCATTATCATTATCGACATCACCATCATAAAAATACGTGAAGTAATTAAAAGAACAAAGATACAGACAAAACTCATACAGTAAAGAATAGAGAGAAAAAAAACAATAATGATAGGTAAAAATAGGATACACAAAGTTATAGGAAAAAAATAATGTATCGACATGCATAACGGCTGTGTTGACAAGTATCATCTTAATCACTTCCAGAATTATGTCTTCTCTTTTGTCATTGTGGAAGGAAAGCCTTTTTCCCTGAAGATGATTTATGTATTTCAGCTTCCGGTGAAATTACTATCTATCAGAGGAAGAGAAGAGAACCAAAGGAAGAAAGAGACAAAGAGATATATTGAAGATCGCTGGAAAAGAAAAAAGAGAAAGAGAGGTGATAGGAGAGAAGAGGGAGGGAGGGGGAGAGAGGGAGAGAGGGAGAGAGAGAGAGAGAGAGAGAGAGAGAGAGAGAGAGAGAGAGGGAGAGAGAGAGTGAGAGAGAGAGAGAGAGAGAGAATATATGAAAGCAAGACAAAGAACTCTAAAGCAATCGAGGAAGAACACGACACACACACAAAACAAATTCCAAAATTAGAACAAAAAGCGAAACAAGAAAAAAGAAACAGACACAAAATCGAAGGAATCTAAGGACGAAAAATCCCCCCCCCCCACCATCCCCTCCCCACCCTCTATACCCCAGCCCCCTTCCCCCACCCCCCTACCAATCCCTTACCCCCCTCCCTCCCCCCCCCTCCTTCTCCCCCCCACCCCAACCCTTATCAAATTCCGATGACACGTACTTGAATCCAACAAGCCTCTCCCATTAAGGGCAGCCAAGAAGTAAGTTTCGGTAAGAAATCGTCATACATCTTCGACGAAAGACGAACCGATTTCCAAGAAACATTAGATTCTGTTGACATAAGAGTGATTTAATGGCATACAACGAGAAGCAGAGGAGGATGTCATTAGGGCGCCTGAGGAAATTTTGCACTTTTTCGGTCTTTTAAATGGAAATGATCGATTGATGAATGAAAATTGATGATGAAAAAGAAAATGATTATGATAGCGATGGCGAAGATGTTAATCGTAATCAAGATTGAAATAATGATAATGATAATGATGAATGTTATTATTGATAATTATAATTAAAAGGGTTTTCAGTGAGGATAGTAAAGAGACGAAGAACAAGAAGAATGATGATAACAAAACTACTACTACTAATAGTGATAAAAGTAATGATAGTGATGATAATGATTATATCGATAATAACAGCAATAATGATAATAATAATAATAATAGTAATAATAATAACAACATTAATAAAGATGTTAATATTAATAATAATAATAATAATAATAATAATAATAATAACAATAATGATAATAAACATAACGATAATAATAATGATACAATGATAATAATAATAATAAAAGTGATAGTATTGATAATATAAATGATGATAATATGGATGAAAATAATAATAGCACTGTCCATTCTTCTCCGTTTTCCTTAACTTTCACACTCCGTCTCCTCTCGTTTCCTTTCCTCTCTTCTTCTCTTGTAATCTCCCTTTCTTCTCTCTTATCTTCATCCACTTTTATCTCTCTCTTTTTCTCTTGTAATCTCCCTTTCTTCTCTCATATCTTCATCTACTTTTATCTCCTCTTCTGCGTACCCCCCCCCCCTCCACCACCACCACCTCCCTCCGTCTGCTCTCCTCTCCTCCCTCGCCTCTTTCTCCCCCCATCGCTTTCCTTCTCTTCTCTTCTCCTTTCTCCTTCTCCCTCTTCTCTATTCCTAACCCCTTCCCCCTCCCTAACTAGCGAATATCCACCTTACGAGTCTATCCTCCCTCCTTCCCTCCCTCACTCCCTCTCCCCACTCCCCATCCCCCCATCTTCCCCCTTTCCCCTCCCCCCATCCTCCCCCTTTCCTCTCCCCCATCCTCCCCACTCCCTCTCTCCCCATCCTTCCCCCTCCCCCTCCCCCCATCCTCCCCCTTTCCCCTCTCCCCATCCTCCCCCTTTCCCCTCCCCCCATCCTCCCCCTTTCCCCTCTCTCCATCCTCCCCTTTTCCCCTCCCCCCATCCTCCCCCTTCCCCCTCTCTCCATCCTCCCCACTCGCCCTCCCCATCCTCCCCCTTTCCTCTCCCCCCATCCCCCCCCTTCCCCCTCCCCCCCATCCTCCCCCTTTCCCCTCCCCCCCCATCCTCCCCCCTTCCCCTCCCCCATCCTCCCCCTTTCCCCTCCCCCATCCTCCCCCTTTCCTCTCCCCCCATCCTCCCCCCTTCCCCTCC
>NC_061830.1:31800504-31808004 GCF_019202785.1 Penaeus chinensis
AGAGAGTGCGTGTGTGTGTCCGTGCTGTGTATCTATGTATGTGTGTGTACGTGCGTGCGTGTATATGTGTGTGTGTGAGTCTGTGTGTGTGTGTATGTGTGTGTGTGGGTTTGTTTGTTTGTTTGTGTGTGTGTGTGTGTGTGTGTGAATCTGTTAGAGGAGAGAGAGAGAGTGAGAAAGAGCAAGGAAATGAAAGGGAAAACGAAGATGAAAGGAGGAGGGAGAACAAGAGAGAGAAATAGAAAGACAAGGAGAAGACGAAAAACTGCGATAACCAAAATGAGAAGAGGAAAAAAAAAAAAGAAATGAAGGCAGAGAATCATCCTTCGCGCGAAAACAAACATTACTCACGCGATAACTTCGACTCCCACGGGATTCCTCGGGCGCAGTAGTTTACCAGCCTCGAGGCCCAGCCGTCACCCGTAACACAAACTTACAGCCGCGTAACACCCGTAGCATCCCCAGCCCCGTAACACCCACTAAAAACACGGCCCCGTATCAACCGTAACACTCCAGCTCCGTAACACTCATAACGCCACCTCCGTAACACCCGTGACCCCATGACCCTGTAGCATCCGTAACGCCAAAGCTCCATAACACCCGTCACATCAGAGCCACATACCACCCCTGCCACAGCTACCCATTCCCCCCCCCACTCCCCCACCTCACTCCCCCTCCCCACTCACCCTCCCCAATCGTTTTCCCCACTCCCCCCCTCCCCTCTCGTCCTCCTCCCTCCCCCTCCCCACTCACCCTCCCCACTCACCCTTTCCAGTCCCCCTCCCCACTCCCCCTCCCCACTCCCCCTTCCCACTCCCCCTACCCACTCTCCCTCCCCACTCTCCCTCCCCACTCCCCCTCCCCACTCCCCCTTCCCAGTCCCCCTCCCCACTCCCACTCATCTTCCCAGTCCCCCTACCAACTCCCCCTCCCCCTCCCCACTCGTCCTCCTCCCTCCCCCTCCCCACTCCTCCTCCCCACTCCCCCTCCCCACTCCCCCTCCCCACTCCTCCTCCCAACTCCCCCTCTCCACTCCCCTTCCCCACTCGTCCTCCCCGCTCGTCCTCCTCACTCGTCCTCCCCACTCGTCCTCCCCACTCGTCCTCCCCACTCCCCCTCCCCATTCCCACTCCCCACTTCCCCTCCCCACTCCTCCTCCCCACTCACAACCCCCCTCCCCGGTCGCCATCCAAATAAATACAGCAGCAGCTCTTTATGATTTATACCATTAAAACTACAGGAGGGGGAACGGTACAAGCGAAATGTTCAAAGGCTCTGATGCAGATAAATCCCACACTTTCCTAATAATTCTTGCTGATAATCGAGGAAGGGTGAATGTGACCCTCGAAAACCACTGAACGGAAATAATCGTCGGGATGTTGGAAGTGGTGGGTGGGTGGGTAGGTGGGGGAAGGAGGGGGTAAGGGTGGGAGGAAAAGAGGGAGGGAGAGGGAAGAGGGAGTGAGATAGGGGGGAAGGAGGAGTGAGGGAGGGAGGGAGGGAGGGAGGAGAGCGGGGGAAGGAAGGTAGTGAGGAAAAGAGGGAGGGAGAGGCAGGAGAAAAGAGAGTGAGTGAGGGAGGGAGGGAGAAGGAAGAGAAAAGAGAGTGAGGGAGGGAGGGAGGGAGGGAGGAGAGAGGGAGGATTGAGGGAGGGAGGGAGGAAATGATCGTCGGGATGTTGAAGCTGAAAGTGGTGGGTGGGTGGGTGGGGTAGGGGGGAGGGGGTAAGGGTGGGAGGAAAAGAGGGAGGGAGAGGGAAGAGGGAGTGAGATAGGGGGGAAGGAGGAGTGAGGGAGGGAGGGAGGAGGGAGGGAGGAGAGCGGGGGAAGGAAGGTAGGGAGGAAAAGAGGGAGGGAGAGGTAGGAGAAAAGAGAGTGAGTGAGGGAGGGAGGGAGAAGGAAGAGAAAAGAGAGGGAGTGAGGGAGGGAGGGAGGGAGGAGAGAGGGAGGATTGAGGGAGGGAGGGAGGAAATGATCGTCGGGATGTTGAAGCTGAAAGTGGTGGGTGGGGGAGGGGGGGGGGTAAGGGTGGGAGGAAAAGAGGGAGGTAGAGGGAAGAGGGAGTGAGATAGGGGGGGAGGAGGAGTGAGGGAGGGAGGGAGGAGGGAGGGAGGAGAGCGGGGGAAGGAAGGTAGGGAGGAAAAGAGGGAGGGAGAGGTAGGAGAAAAGAGAGTGAGTGAGGGAGGGAGGGAGGAGAGAGGAAGGGAGGGAGGGAGAAAGGGAGGAGAAAGGGAGGAGAGAGGGGGTGAGGGAGGGAGGGAGAGAGGAGTGAGGAAGGGGGGGGGGGAGGGAGGAGAGATGGAAGGAGGGAGGAAGGAGAGGGAGGAGAGAGGAAGGGAGGCAGGGAAGGAAGAGGGATTTGAAAACAAGGGTCGAAGGAGCAGAGGTGAGGGCAAGCAAGGTCACTGGGGCTTTAGGTTTTAATCTTGTTTTAATGGATGATTATAAACCGTTATTTTACGCAGGGAGAGCAATAGATTACAGCAATTTAAGCGTAAGTAGCACAAGAAATATTACTGTATGTTTATATGTGTGTGTGTGTCTATATATATATAAATATATATGCATATATATGCTTTTATGTGTGTGTGTGTATCTATCTATATATATATATATATATATATTTATATATTTAGATTAGAAAAAAATCCATATATATATATACATATATATATATATACATATATATGTATGTATGTATGTGAATTTGGTTCTCACACACACACACACCCACACACACACACACACACACACTTATGTGTGTGTGTGTGTGTGTGTGTGTGTACACCCATTCCCCGTGGGCACTCGGTAGAAATTGATTTAGAAATTCGAAACCGAAGTCAGATATACTGAGGTGTATATATATGAAAGATGGCATCAATTTCCACCGAGTGCCCACGGGGAGTGTGTTTAAATCCTCGCTATCATTACTCATGTATGAATAAATAGGTAATGTATATGAAGCTAGTTAGATCCTAGTTGCACACTCCTTTTAGTGGGTCGTGTGGCATGGTTGGTTTAGTGCTGACCCTCTGGTTCATACCCGAAGTGACCTATGTTCGAGACCTGGTCAGGGAGGATTTTTATATATCTATATTAATGCATTGCATTATTCCGTCTTTCATATATGTATATATATGTATGTATATATATATATATATATATATATATATATATTATGCGTCTGTGTTTTCATGTATGTGTGTATGTGTGTGTGTGTGTGTGTGTGTGTGTGTGTCTATTTATCTTTATATATATATATATATATATATATATATATATATATATACATATATATATGTATATATAAACATATATATATATATATATATATACATATATATAATATATGTATATATATACATATATATAATATATGTATATATATACATATATAATATATGTATATACAATATGTTAATATCTGCACACACACACACATATATATACATGTATATTCTCTTTCTCTTTTACTCCAAGTGCATGATAAGAAATTTTCAAGGCAAATTCACTACATATTACTTGTCTGATTGTATCATAAATACACTGAGACGAGTGACTGCATCCAGTATCTGAGATGAGAGGAGTATGTGTGTACAATTGTAGGTATACGTGTGCGTGGATGTATTGTGGAGTACAATTGTACCCAGTGTGCGGACAGGACAGCGATAAGCCAAGGTTCAGCGAAGTTATTTTTACCGGGAAACATTGGCGCTGACTCTGCTGTTCTATGTGTAGAGTTGGCCGTAGATTTTGTAACTTACAACCTCCTCCTCCCCCCCTCCCAAGTTCATTTTTGCCTGCGTGTCGTGCTGAGCTTGCTACACGGGGAGTTCAGAAGGCCAATTGTGTGTGGATGTAGGAGCTCGGGGTGTGTGAGCAGACTCTGAAGTGGGCAAAGCTTCGACACCTGCTTCGAACCCCGAGAGTCAGGGGTAAATCATATAGAGGAGAGACGATTCACGGGCTGATGCAAAGCTTTAAAACGTGTGACGGCATCTATCGAATCTTATGAATATTTGATTCGGAGCGTATCGATGTTGGAAACTTCCGTTGAAGTGTTTAATGTGCAAGAATTTGCCCAGGCACTTGGAGCTTTCCGAAGGTATCTTGGTCTGTTATCAGGCCTGAAGTATGGTGCCTCGAGGGTGGTGTTAAAACCCTTTTGTTGCACGTGTAACAGACAAGAACCCGTATATGTGTGTACACTAAAGCAATAAACTATGCGATATGCTATTTGCCACTCGTAAATTTAATCTCCGTTTGAGCCATAGACTATTAACAGTTTGCTTATGACTAGTCGTATTCCATATCTAAAGGGTTGTTTAGAGAACAATGAACAAATTAAAATACAAAACAATATCATTGTGAATAAAATAAGCTAGCGTACAAATTGCTTGCTCCCATAATGGAAATGTCAGGAAAGCTTGTTGGATTTTTAAACCTTCCATTCTCTTACAATATTAAGAAGAGATACCCTTCACTTCGCTTTGTCAGGGACAGTTAATTAAACTCCTAAAACAAAGAGAAAAACTAAATAATTCCACAATTAAAAAAAATAAAGTATATATAACGGAGAGGTTCCCTGACACAGGGAGTTCGCGGCCCATTGCCCATTCGCCCATTCAAAAGGCCAGTCCATTGGCTTGGGTTAATGGCTGTATTTTCGACATTACCCTTTCGAAAAGTTAAATTGGCACCGTGGTTGTTGCCTCTAATATCGGTATCATTGTGGCGTGTGTGCATGCCGTCATTAAGGTAATCAATTCCATGCTGTAAAAGTTCAAACACTCAACAACAAAAAAAATGATAAAGCAATACATAAATTATAACGGAAATATGATTGCAGTTATGTAGGCAGGTATGAAAACATGTAAATGAATGGATGTAATTCTCTGTGTTTGTGTTTGTGTGTGTGTGTGTGTGTGTGTGTGTGTGTGTGTGTGTGTGTGTGTGTGTGTGTGTGTGTGCGTGTGTGCGCGCATGGGTGTACGTCCGTCCGTACTACCACATTGCAAAGTGATGATAAGTGAGTTATCGCTGAACTGTTCGCAGCCGTAGTCTCAGTGGGACTTCGTGTGGCGTCTCTCTATCGATCTTACATCTTCGATTCAGCGAGCGACAAACCACAACGATAATTTCCATGTACTTCTGTCATTAACTGCCGTTACATTGGATGCCAGCGTTATCATCGTAAAGCCCAAAGTGTCACGGCCGCAGTCAGGCCGATCCGGCGTCAGGGCGATCGAACTCTCTCTGCCATCCTAGCTTACAGCCGAACACTTCTTATAAACCAAAATAAATGGCAAACAAATACAGCGAGAGTTATGTAATGTCTCCAGTATATCTCGCCGTGCCGCTCTCGCCATCTGAGCCCAGCAAACAGAAGGGCGGCAGCGCGGGGTGAGAAACATCTTAGCAGCTCCGTCCGCCGTCCGTGTACCAACATCCGGCGACATCTATTGGCGCGTACCTCAACTAAGTCGCCGTCAGAAGCCTGGTACAATATTCAGGGAGAGGTTGCCATTTGCCTGCTATTCATGAACAGTTGGACTATCTTTTTGTACTCCTTTTTTTGTTTTTTGTTTTTTTTGTTTTAGAAGTTTGAAGGGGACTGGAATCTCTGCCTTTGCCCAGTCTGAAGCACGAGGCATTTAGTGAACGGATTGGACAAAGGGTAATTTGTGTAGTTAATTGGTCCGTATTGGAGATTTAAAATGGTTAGTCCTCGTCGGAATTGGTAACGCTGGTTCGGCGGAGGGCGGCACGGGGCCTGTGCCCAATTTGCACACCGTTCTAAAATACGATTGGAATCTGTTTTATCTTTATTATAGCCGCGCCGCCCCCGTGTGATCCTGTAATGTAGGTAGCCGTTTGCAGAATTCGTTCTGATTCTGAATGTTTACGCGTGCGGATATATAGGTTTTGAGTTCGCGCGAATATGTGTACGTGTGAAAGTCTATCTGTGCCGCATAGATTTTCGAACGTTCCTTTTGGCTGAGGGCGAACTGGACTTCCTTTTTCATGAATAGGGCCAATCAATAACCCTTTCTGCGCAACAAGGCGGCGCAAACTTGACTGCAGCGAATTGCATGTTATAAAGTTTTCCTTCTGTCGTGTCGTTCTTCTTTCCGTTTCTCGCTCTTTCTACTCTTCTATTCGTTTTGCTCGTCGTTTTCTATTCGATTTTCTTTTCTCTTTTCCTTTCTTCCATACCTTTCCTTTCCGTTTCGCTTCTCTTCTCTTTTCTTCTTTTTCTCTTCTCTTCTCTTCTCCTCTCTCGTCTCTTCTCATCTCATCTTCCTCTTATCTTTTCACTTTTCTTCTCGTCTGTTTTTTTTCTCTCTCTCTTCTCATTTTTCTCCTCTCTTCTCTTTACTTCACTTCTCTCTCTTTCTCTTCATAGCGATGAGAAATGTTTAAAAAAACGGGTGGCATTACAACGGCAATGAAAAAACAGATATATTTACAGCAACACCATAGAGACTAGACTTACGCCTTGCCTAATTAAGGAATAAAAATCCTAACTGGAGAGAAAGGTATTAACCCTCTGTTGTCATATACAGGGTGCACAGGGTTATGGCAATGCCCACCTACTCTCTTATATATGAACAGTCCTCATTGCGATAGCTGTAGAAAAACAGATAAATGAGAATTAATATCTTCAAAGGGCAAGAGATATATTTAACCGGTTTCGATTATATCTTCTTTAGAAATACATGGGACCAGTTAGATACATCTGTTGCCCTTTGAAGCGGTTATGCAACTACCATGCATGTGTATATTCACGTGTGTTAGTTAGCTACTTATGCATATAGTAGTAATGATAATGACTGATGATTCGAATAAAACCTGGTTTGTTTATATCACAAATGCCATAGTTAATATCAGCGTCTCTGTCATGAAATAGTTCTGACGAAATTAATATCCGCGTAACCAAATAGTTGGTGTTTTTAACGGGGCGGAAGGCCTAATATCGTACATGGAGACTCCTGCTATCAATAGCAAACGAAATGGACGGTAAAGATTTTTGTTCTTGTTATTAACAAGCGAAGTGTTTGGGATACTAACTAACACATAATTCGAGAACGTGGTAATACATAAGGGACTAACAGCTACTCCATTCTAAATGCTGCCCCCTGCTTTTTTTTTATAAAAATGATGTCGAGAAGCTTTTCAGTCCCCCCTTCCCCCCCCCCCCCCCACAAAAATAGGTCTTATCCCCAGTGGTTACGTACTAGAGGGGTGTCGAGACTGAGGGCAGGGGAGCAGGGAGAGGAAGGGAGACGGAGTTGGGAGCCAGGGAGCGAAGTTAGGGGGAAGGGGGCCAAAGTTGGTGGGGAGATGGCCAAGTTGGTGGTGTCTGGCGGGATTTTTGATGCCAGTGAGAGGGCGTCTTCCTCAAACATCGCAAATGGATTCCATTGAAGTCAGACCCTTGCAAACGTACAGGCGCTCTAAAGGGCTTGTTTACATATCTAAGTACAGAGAAAAACTGGTG
>NC_061830.1:31825504-31830504 GCF_019202785.1 Penaeus chinensis
TGATAAGTATGATGTAGGACTGTAAATCGTTTTTATTCGTCACACACACACACACATATTTTTCATGTGTGTGCGTGTGTAGACATATATATACATATATTATATATATATATATATATATATATATATATATATATATATATATATATATATATATATACATGAATATATACAGAGATAGAAAAAAGAGAAAGAGACAGACAGACAGAGTAAGAGAGAGAGAGAGAAAAAAAAATCGAAAAAAATGAACAGAAAAGAAACAGAAATAGTGTACAGAACTCCTCCAAACTTGCCTTTAGCAAGATTACAGAAGAAGAAAAAAGATGCATAGAGGATAGCAAAAGATTACGACGAACAGCACCAAGAAAATGAACAAAAGAAACGAGATCAGAGGCGTTCAGAGACGTGCAGTATATCCTGTACAAAGGGAAAGGGGCAAAGCGAGGAGGGAAACAATACCTCGAACAGTCAGTGAGAGTTTGGAAATTGAGAGAGAAATATTTCGGCGGATCGAAAGCAAGTGAGAACTCTCGCGATGGAAGCACAGAAGAAAATTAGAAAGAGGAAAGATTTTTTTTTTTTTTTTTTTTTTTTCCTTTTTGTTATGCCGGGTGGAGAAAAAATAATGAACTACGGGAGGAATGGAATAAATGACTATAGGGTGTTGATTGTCACATAAGAACAAAATAAAAAAATAGACAAAATCAAATCAAAAAGTGGATTAGATGAGAACGCTTCAGTGAGCTCACAAAGGTTAATGGATATCAACTTAGCACAAAATCGCTAGAATCCCATTAGAGGTTGCATAGCGAGTATTAATTAAGAGATTGGTTTCAGAAAGAATAGCCAAAGGGATGGAAAGCTTAGAGAGATGATGGCAACTGGGACTAACGTTTGCCATAGAGATTATCTGCTCAGCTCACGATCCTATTTTTAGTGATAACAAAGACTTTGCTATAATGATAGTTATTACTGAACACACGCCTCATAGAGATCAATGAAATAAAAAAAAGTAATGGCGATAATTTTGCACTCGATAACTGACATTGATTGAATTTACCCTCATCATCATTGCCAGCCTTATTATTAGGATTATTATAGCGCTCTCTGGGTAAGTTGATAGTCGCATTAAAATGGGAAGTGGAAGCAGAAAAAAATGGCTTTAAAGGACTTCATAACATCGCGATTGAAAGTGAACCAAGTGATAGAGATTGATTAAAAGGAAATATGGTATAAGTGTAAGTGCATGGGTACGTATGAGTATTGAGAATATGTATGAGTTTGTGTAGATTTAATATATTAAATGTTTTATGTGCTTAAATGAATACAAAATAAACGCGGTATGGAAACAGGAAGAATAAGATTAAAAAGATAATAAGTATATATTTTTAAATGAAAATTTGGAGATATAAATGACATTTAACTACAATATATACAAGCAAAGAGAACAAAATAATCACAAACAGTAGATGTACAGTAGTAATTGATAAACCCCCCCCCTCCCGCTCCCCCTCCCTCACTAAAGGCCTAGTTAGCTCCCCCCCCCCCAAAAAAAAAAAAAAAAAACTCACATCCCAAAGACCTGATTTTAGAACCATACGAATTTCCTCAAATGTGTCTTTAAAGGAAGCATAAGATGACTTACAGCACCCAAATTCACCAGGCGTGGGAGCGGGGGAGCCATACCCCACGACCCTCGCATTACCCCTCCCCCCCCCCCATGATTTATTCCCCACCCCCATCAACCCCTCCTCCCCCTACCCCTACGCCCACGCCCCCTTGGGAATAATCTAATGCGACAGCACTACCGACGCTGGGGGAAAATGCATGTAATCTACAACAAAAATAGCTCACGATGCTCATATCTCACTCCTCCTTCGAGAACTCGTATTGCTCAATATCCTATTGATGTTCAAGTCTTTATTATTTTTCTTTTGAGATTCTTTTCTTTTCATTTAAACATTAATTCTGGTTTTGACTAGATTTCCCATTATCAAAATAACTTCAAACCGACAATAACGATAAGCATTTGGTCTTTTATTTTATATCTATCATCATCAGTTTCATCAAAAATCAAGATCTATTATTATTATCAGTAACATAATTAACACCATCATATGAGTGTGTGTGTGTGTAGTGTGTGTGTATGTGTGTGTGTGTGTGTGTGTGTGTGTGTGTGTGTGTGTGTGTGTGTGTGTGTGTGTGTGTGTGTGTGTGTGTGTGAACCGAATTGAAAAAGCCTCGAAGATTATCATACCATAATTTTCCCAGTGCCGGAAAATCAATGAACACCTTCTTCTTGTATCGTAATGCCAAATGGAACGCAATATGTAGCAATAACAGTCCAAGGAGCAACAATAAGAATACCAAGAGAAAGAATAAAAGAGCTGTGAATCCGGCCAACCAAGGCTCGATTTCATCTCTTTCATAATCGAGTGAAATTCGGTCAAAGCATCTATATATATGGAAAAAATGTGTGTGTGTGTGTGTGTGTGTGTGTGTGTGTGTGTGTGTGTGTGTGTGTGTGTGTGTGTGTGTGTGTGTGTATATATATATATATATATATATATATATATATATATATATATATATATATATATATATATAATGTTGCAACTGCCGATCAGAGTGACCTGGCCAGGTAGCAAAATAATATTGAGGCAAAGTTGAGGTAAGTTAAGCGAATATTAAATCTACGTTGCTGTCAAACGTTGTCTCACTAGCTAATCCGTCTACACGAGGCAACACGTATTTAATGTTGCATGCAATACTGCTCGCAACGTTACAGACGCATCAGAATGAAGTGTATATACTATTGGGCATAAGTTAAGGATAGGAGGCAATCTAACACTGAATATAAGAATCATATAAACTTCAGTCAATCATTCAATCTGTTGACCTGTATTTGATTATTTAAATTATTAAAACGACTATGGATTTCATTTCTTTGAGTGGCAACACAAATTTGAAGGTAATGAAAAAACATTGTACCTATCGTTATAAATCATCTCCTTACAGAGTTTGCCCCTGACGCCCTGTACGTTTCGATCTCCTTGTGCTATTGATGATTCCTTGCAAATTAAATCAGTTAGACTACTAGACGAGCACTCTGAGCTTTAAGTTGTTTTACTGAAGCGTTGCCTGAAATTTCCAATTTTCTCTATTCTTTCGACAATATTGCTGCCTAACTGCATAAATACTGCAAGCTTGTAATATTCAAGAATGCGAGTTTTATCAAATATGTTGCATATGTTGCCACGTGGGCAGCACTCTCTGAATTATTCAACAATATTACCAATATTGTTTGACTCGTTGGGCAAATACGAGTAAAAATGATTACGAGCAAGGAGGAAAAAAAAAGTTTTCTCGTGCCTCGAACCCGCGGCTGCAACGTCGACATTAGAGCAGGTAATACTGCGCCATGAAAATCTAAAATCTATTCTCTATCTGAAATCTAAGATCTATTTCTTCAGTTCTAATATTTTTCTAGTCGGTGTTCTCGTTGTTACAAGTGTTATTGATATCAACATTGATTGCATACAATGACGCTAATCAAGAACGAGAGAGGGAGTGAGAGAAAAGTGAAACAGCACTGAAGTAAAACAGAAGAAACACCGCAAAAAAAGGATACTTTGACTGAATTCTCCCAAGATCTAAGCTTGTCAGCCTCAAGCCCCAGTTTTAGTTCCCTTAGGAAGCCAAAAATTTACATATATGTCTATCACATCCTTATTTTTGTCTCTCTCTCTCTTTTTTTTTTTTCTTTTTTCTTTTTTTCTCAAGACATGTCCCCTGACCCCCAGTATTACCCATACATGATTTACCACTGAACCCTACCAGCTGACCCCCCCCTCCCCCACCCCTCCCTCAGGATTAATCGTGGGAATGGGGGGAGGGGGGGATGGCACGGCATAGGAGCGACATAGACAAGAAAGACAAATACTCAGATGGTACAAGGAAGTTTGACCGCGAGAAATGAGTCTAAAGGGTGAAGTTTTATATATACGAGTGTGTGTAATAAAGTAAGAGGAATCGAAACAGACAATGAGATAATGAATGTGATTGAATGTATATGTTTATCTACACCTCTACGTGTGTGTGTGTATCTTTACGAAAATAACGCCAACGAACGAAAAAATGTCTTGTATAATGAGTGCGTGTCTACTTACCATTTTATCAACCATGTATTCTTTATAGCATAATTGAGGCTGGTGTTACGTGAAGAAAAAGGGCTGTGTATGCCTCGTTCATTAGGAGAGATTTATTGAAAATTATTAAATTACCCAAAATACATCTTTCTTGTGTGTGTGTGTTTATGTATAGATACATACATATATGTAAATATATAAATGTGTGTGTGTGTGTGTGTGTGTTTATGTATAGATACATACATATACATAAATATATAAATGTATGTGTGTGTGTGTGTGTGTGTGTGTGTGTGTGTGTGTGTGTGAGTGTACAGCTCTTATATGGCCACTATTGTTGTATTCCTAAATACTATATCATAGATCAAAATGTATCAAAAGCATTCCTCATCGCTGCTTAGATATAACTATGTGGTAAAAGAAAAAATCACTCCAATATATCACTGTCAATTCTATCTTCTCAGTTTCTCCCATATATGTTTCAGGTCTTGTTGGAGTCTCTCGAACAAAATTAAATTCACATACTTAACGTTTTTGATGCAGGAGAACTTTCGGTAACGAGGAGAAGGAAAAATTGTTTAACTTTTCCCAACTGAATAACACGACCCTCAGGGATCATACGCCATTTTATGGATTCCAATATGTGCCTGCTCCAAAAATACCAGAGTACCCTCACGCAAATCCTTAAAGGAGATGGGAGGCCTGTTACTCCGTATCCTAGACACGTCGAGATGCTGTGTATGCCAATATTTTACCTATTTTTCTTCTTGAATTCCCTTTTCATCTTCCTCTTTTCTTCTTTTTTTCCTTATCTACCTTCTGGTCCAAAATCACGAGAGGGAGCGTGTATAG
>NC_061830.1:31870504-31873004 GCF_019202785.1 Penaeus chinensis
TCTCTGCCCAATAAAACATCAACGAGTGATGACCTCCAGCACCCGTTTGTGTCACCCGCCGAGAATAGACATATTTCTCTCGGCCAGTTCAAGATTACTTTCGTGTGGTTCTCGCTCACGTGGATTCATCATCGTGTGTTTGGTGGGGGGCTGGGGGGGGGGCTGGGGGGTGGGGGCTTGCTTCATTTGTTTTATCTTATGTAATTCAGTTTTATTTCCTATTCTTCTTCTCGGGTCTGTTTTTTTTGTGGGGTTAATTGGCCTTAATGATTTGGGTGCCAGTTATTCTACTATGGGAGTGTATATATGTGTGTGGCGTGGACATAATTGACCACGTGGCTGTTTAACACTAGCTTTAAGTCAGTTTGGAGGGCACCAGCGAGGGCCTAGATGGCGATTATATCTGACCTTGCCTGACCCTTCAGTTCGCTCCCAGCAGCCGCCAGCGCGGTCTCAAGGCATCGTGTCGCGTGTTCCCTTTACTGTGTTGTACTCTTCCTTAATAAAGAGTCTGTTTCAATAACTATGATTACCCCTGCTAGCCACTGTTTAGAGGCATCCGAGTCTGGCGGCAGCGTGGTAGTTGCGTCCTTTTGGCTTGCAACACGGACACAGTCTCCGAAATCCGCTCGACCAACGCTCCCGCGATACGGCCATGTCTTCAGAACCACTTGAATACACGTTTTGGGCCTTTTCATTTCTTCTTCCTCCCTTCTTCTCCCGCAAATGTGTTAAGGCGTATGTGCAGTCCCTCTCACGTTGGTTTTGTTGAGTCAAAATCACATTACTGTGTGATCACGGTATGTGGTCAACAAACATGAATATCGTTCACTAACCAATTATTTAATTAATTTCTCTCGTTATTAGAAATTTATATTGTTTCTACTACAACGAATTTAAAGCGTTCGTGATTTTATCTTTATCTCGAATATCTTATTTATATCATATTTATTTCTTTATTTATTTATTAGCGCGTTTCCCGTCTTGACCTGACCTCGCTTTTTCTCACATCCGATCGGTCGGCACGTGAGATGGCTTGAGAGACAGCTCGCTGTTTCCGTTAATTGGTTGTTTGCAATTGTTTACACCATAGGAAGCTTTGTTACATTGCCCAATAGTGACACGATCTATCGGCTTGCAACGCGAATTTTGTATAATTTTATTATTTTGAATATAGCGTTCAATCTTCCCCATATCATAGTGCACAGGGTTGCTTGATATAACCTGGGGTTGCTTAAATCGTTATTCGTTCGATCGGCAACTTTGATTTTTAGTCGGTGTGACCCACAGTACGTCCATTCATTATTGCAGGACTAGGTTTTAAGCCAGAATCCTTATTCGCTTATCAATCACGCCCATTTCACCCTCTAGAAGTCGCTTGCATGTTTCGGGTGAATAGTTAGATATCCGTAGAGGATGTCACGAGCGCCCATCACAGATACGCAGAGGAGAACGAGTTATTTATATTTTTTTCCGGCTCGTTCAGTTCACTTCATTTCGTACGGCATTTTGGGTATAGGGACCCCCGTCGATGAAGTCTTACGTAGTCTGACATGCATAGCTCGACAATTGCTACCTCGGCATTTCAGAATTTTGCAGCGAACCCGAAATGTAGACTAAACAGAATCATGGATTGCGTAGTACATTTCTGTCCTGGGAAGATTTGCTTGCGAGAAATCTTGCGAATAATTTTTCATGACAGAATGTAGTGCGTACATTCTGTCGCATGTCATTAAATGTTGACTTCAATGTAGTTGAAATAATTTTGTATTAATAGCATTGCTAATTTGTCGCAGTATTGTAAAACGAACGTTAATCTTCGCGTTTGTGATACATTCTCTGTGTTAACTCACTCTCACTTTCATTCTCATTCACGTTCACTGTCGCTCACACACATACACTCACTCATCCACGCAGAACAAAAGACACTTATACCTTTGCATTAATAGGGTTTGTTGCTGTCGTAGTTGTAGGCGTAAAGATCTGGGATGTATCTCTGTCCGCAATTTTACCTGTACATGATGACACACATCTCTTTTCTATGTGACAACAATTGGTTCAAGTAAATCCTTGCGGATTGCCGTTGTCGTTTCCCAAATCTACTCTTATGTCTATCAGAGACGGTTGGTAGTTCAAGTCAGGTTCCTGCGGATCATTATTGATGTCTCCCTCTCATATTTTCTTCCTTATCTTTGTGGAATTAAAGCACAAAACGAAAAGAAAAAGAACAAATAGTAAAACTGAATATTTATATAGATAACCGGCTAGTAGCACTTAACACCCCTTCCTTTCTGTTGCCTTTCTTTTTATCTTACTATCTTGGCCCTAGCGTGTATGATCTAGTTCCCCGACTATATCTAGCAGTTGGACCGACGATATCTGAAAAGGCACCGAAGGACGGCCCTGCTGCAGAAATGGTCACCTTAGGATGCTGTGGGAAAGGCGTCCCCGGAAGATCGCCATAGGCCTGTGGAACAGGATGTTCGCCAGTGCAGACATT
>NC_061830.1:31875504-31888895 GCF_019202785.1 Penaeus chinensis
CACAAACAACCAAACACAAACAAACACACAGACAAAAAAAAATCAAAAAAACCCCAGAAAAGAGAGAGGAAAAAGAGAGAAAAAAAGGGGGGATAGGGTGAGAAAAGAAGGAACAGACCCATTCAGCCAAGAGACCCCACAGGAGGTTTTTTTTTGGGGTGGGCGGGGATCATTTTATTACCCCCCTTTTACTTTGGTTGGCTAAATGGAGGGGGGCGTGAAGCTCTTTACGGGTTTGTGACCAAGGTTTCAAATTTTCTTCTCCCTCCTCCTTCCCTCCCTCCCCCTCCTCCCCCTCCCTCTCCCCCCCCGTCTCCCTCTCTTCCGCACTCCCCCCCCCTCCCCCCAACCCCCATCCACTCTCCTTTGGGTTCTTCGTTTCGTCTTTTGTATTTTCCCTTTTTTGGTTTTTCGTCCCTCCCCCCTTTTTCCTCTCTCTCGCCTCTCTCCCCCTCCCTCTCTCTCTCTCCTCTTCCTTCCTCTCCTCTCTCTCTCTCTCTCTCTCTCTCCCCCATCCCTCTCCATCTCCCCCCCTCCCTCCCCCTTCTCTCTCTCCCCCCTCCCTCCCCCAAACTCCCCCCCCCCCCCCATACTCTTCCATCTCCCTCACCCCTCTCTTCTCCCCCCCCCCCTCTCCCCTACCATCCCCCCCCTTTTCCCTCTCCCCCCCCCCCCCCCCCCTCTCTCTCTCCATCCCGCCCCCCCCCTTTCCCCCCATCTCCTCCCCCCCCTTCTCTTCCCCCTCTCCCTCTCTCCCTCCCACCCCCTTCCTCCTCCATCCCCACCCCTCCTTTCCCCCCCCCCCTTCTTTTTTTTCCTCTCCCCCCCCCTCCATCAAACGGGCACATGTTCTCGTCATAGACCTTCCTATTTGGGAAAACGGAGCAGGCCATTTACCACCCTCCGGGCACCCAAAAGACCTTCGGGGGTTTTTTTTTTGTTTTTTTTTTCCTCCTCCTTTTCCTCTCCCTCTCTTCTTCTCTCTCCTCTTTCCCTTTTCCTCTCTCTTCTCTCCCTAGCTTCCCTCCCTCTTTTCCCCTCTCTCTCTCTCTCCCCCCCTTTATAATAAAATTTTTATATATATATATATATATATATAATAATATTTTAAAATATAATATATACTATAAAATATATATAAATATAATTTAAACTTCCTCCACCTTTCTCCCATTTACTCTCTCTCTTTCTTTCTTTCTCTTCTCTCTCTCTTATCTATCTACTACTATCTTCTATCTTCTATCTATCTATCTATTTCTATCTATATATATATTATCTATCTACAATTACTCTTTTCACACCACGTCCTCCATTTTTCTATCTCTCTCTCCTCTCTCCCTTTCTCCTTTCTCCTTCCTCTCTCTTTTCTCTCTTTCCTCTATTTTTCTTCCCCTTTTATCTATCTATTATCTATTTTTTCTATCTTTATCAATATTATTATATATATATATATATATATATAAAAATATAAATTTTCTCTATCTCTCCACACACACGTCCTCCATTTACTCTCTCTCTGTCTGTCTCTCTCTCTCTCTCTCCTCTCTCTCTCTCCTCTCTCTCACTCTCTCCTCTCTCTTTCTCTCTCTCTCTCTCTACTCTCTTTCTCTCTCTCTCCTCTCTCTCGCCCTTTCCTTTTTATCTTTTCTGACCGCATTCCCCTCACTTTATTGTCCGTTTCTCAGTGGACTCATCGTGATCTGGAGATTTATGACTCGTATAGGGGAGAAAACGGATGATTTTAGGGGACACTGAAGGATTATCTGATCTTGGTGTGAATATGACAAAATCAAGTGGGAATCTTTCATACTTTCTCTCTCCCTTCCTTTTTTCGGCTGGCTGTTTCTGTTTGTCAGTGTATCTATGATGTCGTTTATTCGTCTTTTCCGCTTTCTCTTTTTCTCTGTCTGTGTCTCTTTTATTCTCACTTTTTTTCTCTATGTCTGTTTCTTTTATTCTCTCTCCCTTTCTCTCTATGTCTGTTTCTTTTATTCTCTCTCTTTCTCTCTATCTCTGTCTCTTTTATTCTTTCTCTTTCTCTCTATCTCTGTCTCTTTTTTATTCTGTCTCTTTTTTATTCTGTCTCTTTTTTATTCTCTCTCTTTCTCTCTATCTCTGTCTCTTTTATTCTCTCTCTCTCTCTCTCTCTCTCTCTCTCTCTCTCTCTCTCTCTCTCTCTCTCTCTCTTATCTCTCTCTCTCTCTCTTCTCCCTCTCTCTATCTCTCTCTCTCTCTCTCTCTTCTCTCTCTCTCCTCTCTCTCTCTCTCTCTCTCTTCTCTCTCTTCTCTTCTCTCTCTCTCCTCTCTCTCTCTCCTCTCTCTCTCTCTCTCTCTCTCTCTCTTCTATCTCTCTAACTCGCCTCTCTTCTCTCTTCTCGCTCTCTCTCTCTCTCTCTCTCTCTCTCGCTCTCTCTCTCTCTCTCCTCACTCTTCTCTCTCTTCTCTCTCTCCTCTCTTTCTCTCCTCTCTCTCTCTCTCAATCACTACTCTCACTCTTTTCCCATTATCTCTCCTTCTTTTTCTCTCTGTCTGTCTCTGGCTCTCTGTCTTTCTGTCTGCCATGTTATTTATATATTCTCTCGTCCTAGCTGTTATACAAACACACACACGCTCTCTCAATTGCCCTTTATGTATATGTACCTGACACCAGAATTAACAATCTGCCTTTCCGCACTATTTAATGTATTATCTTTCTGCAAACATTCGCTTATGTGTTTCGTAAATGGCCATTTGTGTTTCCTTATGGATGTCATATATGTGTAAATTTGATGTCCATCGTAACGTTATATGTGTGGGTATGTGCGGGTATATATATGTGTATATCTATATATATGTGTGTGTGTGTGTGTGTGTGTGTGTATATATATTATATATATATATATATATATATATATGCAAACGTACACACACACTTATATACATATAAGTGTATTCGTATATCTTTCGTCTTTGATTTTTTTTCATTATATCTCTCTCTCTTCTCTCTCTCTCTCTCTCTCTCTCTCCTCTCTCTCTCTCTCTCTCTATCTCTCTCTCTCTCTTCTCTCTCTCTCTCTTCTACTCTCTCTCTCTCTCTTCTCCTCTCTCTCTCTCTTCTCCCTCACTTTCCGTAAAACAAGCAGTCCATCTTCTCTCTCTCTCCCCTCAACCTCTCTCCATCCATCCTCGTCGTCATCTCATCTCTCTCTCTCTCTCTCTCAATCTCTCTAACTCTCCCTCTCTCTCTCTCTCTCATCGCCTCTTCTCAGCTTCCGAACCTCCTCTCTCTCTCTCTCTTCGTCTCTCCCAATCTCTCTCTCTCTATTCTCTCTCTCTTCTCTTCTCTCTCTCTCATCCTCATCTCTCTCTATCACTCTCTTTCTCTCTCTCTCTCTCTCTCCTCACATCACATCACTCTCACTCTTTTCTCCATTATCTCCTCCTCTCATTTCTCTCTGTCGTCTCTGGCTCTCTGACTTTCTGTCTGCCATGTTATGTATATACGTCTCTCGCCTAGCTGTTATACAAACACACACACGCTCTCTCAATTGCCCTTTATGTATATGTACCTGACACCAGAATTAACAATCTGCCTTTCCCTCACTATTAATGCTATATATCTTTCTGCAAACATTCGCTTATGTGTTTCGTAAATGGCCAATTGTGTATTCTTATAGATGTCATATATTGTAAATTTGATGTCCATCGTAACGTTATATGTGTGTGTATGTGCGGGTATATATATGTTATATCTATAAATATTGTGTGTGATGTGTGTGGGGTGGGTATCTATATATATATATATAAATATATAATATATGCAAACGACACACACACTTAATAACATATAAGTGTAGCGTATAACATCGTCTTTGAATTTTTTTTTCATTCCTCTCTCTCTCTTTCTCGTCTCTCTCATCATCCATCGGTCTACTCTCCACGTCCCTCGTCCTCTCTCTCTCTCTCTCAGAAAATCTCCATTCTCAGAATAAAATCATCCTCTCTTCTCCCTCTCTCTCCTCTCTCTCTCACTCATCCATCTCCTTCCCATCCCATCTCCATCCCTCCCCCCCCTCTCACACTCAATCTCCCCCCCCCCTTCTCTTTCTCCACCCCCTCTCTTCTCCCACACACATACATGTGTGGGAGTCGAGTGTTCATATATTTGTGTATAACGTATGTCGCAATGTGTCAAAGTCACCGTAACTCAAAGGCAAAGGGTGATGACATATTTCCCAATGAAGTGTCAAATAAGCGAATGCACTTAATAACCAACCGTTGCCTAAACCTGCTACGAACCCTCATAATTCATTCACTGATTTAACGTTCGATAAAGTATAGAATATGTAGCGAAGAAGCGGCACATCGAGGTAACAGACATCCCCAATTGGTCCCACTCAAACACCAATAGCAATATATCTCACAGAGCATGCATTCAAGCATATCATGTAACAAAGTGCAGTTGGCAAAATTAAATCGAGAATGAAGGAAAGATTGGCATGAAAGAGAGGAGAGAGATTACAACAGAATGTGAAAGAGAAAGAGGAACGAGAGAGAAGATAGGGGGGGGGGGGGGGCGCGTGAGTGAGTGAGGGCGGAAGAGAGAGAGAGAGCGAGAAGAAGAAGAGGGAGAGAGAGAGAGAGAGAGAGAAGAGAGAGCAAGAAACAACACAGACAGACAGTCACACAGAGACAGAGTAAAGGAACAAAACCTAGAATACTAAAAAAAGCAAACAGTCACAAACGACAAGCAGACAGACAAATGAACAGACAGACACTCTGAGGACAGGCAGATGGCCAGTAAATCAGGAACGCAGAGAGTCACGCAAAAACCAAAAACGCATCCCAGCTAAAGCTTTTTACAAGAGTGATTCATCGATCCCTCATTGAATTGCTTGCCATCAATTCTAATTGTCTCTTGCTGTGCAATATTTTCATTGCAAAAATATATGATTCACTTATATTGTAACAGCAGTACCATTGATATACTTTTATTAAATACATGTATCTCATGAGCGAAAACACTATAAGGCAAAAAAAGAATTCTGTCTAACATTGCATAAGTGCGATTACATATACATGTGTAAAACGATTATGTACACACACACACACACACACTCACACACACACACACACACAACATATATGTATGTGTGTGTTGTATATTAAAATGTGTGTGTGTTTATATATTTTTATGTGTATGTGTGTGTGTGTGCATGTGTAGTGTGTGTGTGTGTGTGTATGCATAACACACTATTTTTTTTTTTTTTTTTTTTTTTAAAAGCCACTCATTCAATGCCAGGGACATGGGCATTTTCTCATTTACTCTTTGAGTGGTTATATGCAGTGCCACTATCGCCTGAGTGGATGCCATTCCTAATCAACCGCGGTATCCCCTAACGAATATATATATATAATATATTATATATATATTTAGATATATATTTTATGTCTATTTTTGTATGTGTATTTTTTTTTTAGAGTTTATATTTATATATATATTTATATTTATATATATAATTATATGTATATTTATAGTTTAATAATTAATAAATTTTTGAAATTATATATTTAGTTAGTTATATTTATTTATATATAAAGATATATATTATTTATATATAAAAATACTTTTCATACATATAATGTGTGGTGTACATTTAATTAATTTATATATAATATATATATATATATATAATATATACATATGTGTGTTGTTGCGTATTTATATTATTATTATAATTATATATATTATAGGGGTATTTGTAGTGAGTGTGTGTTGTTGTGTGTGTGTGTGTGTGTGTGTGTGGATATATCTACAAACACACGCACACAACTGCAGAAATAGGCATCTCCTATTCATTATTTGAGAGGGATATGTGGCAGCCTCACCCTTTTGCCTGATTGGATGCCCCTTCTAAGCAACCGCGTTTCGGCGCGTCTAAACAACTGGGCCACGGCGGCGATTTCCCCTACGAACCTGATTTGACTTCTCAAGGCGGATGTGTCGTTTTCTCGCCAGTGATTTCGGGCTCAAGCCAGTAGTCGTAGCAGAGGCATGTAGTGAGTGTGTGCTGTGAGGTGTATGTATGTATATATAATATATATATGTGTGTGGTGTGTGTAAACTTTTTTTTTTCTCTCTATCTCTCTCTCTACCCTATTATCTATACTATCTTTTATTTATTTGTTATCTATTATTTCTCTTTTCTCACTCTTCCACACCATGACATAAATCATGAATTTTCATCCAGTTTGCTATATCTAGAACCAGATAATCGTGGGGAAAACCGGTTGAATATATACCAAAGTTCCTGCGTACGAATAAACAACATTCGCCACGCCGCATCACTCTGCATTATTGCTGAGTGGAGAGTGAAATATTCCTTGATTTGTAAGCCATTTATGAGACAGTAAAACAGGAAGAAATAAAAGAAATGAGGAAGAGAAAAAGAGAGAGAAAAGAAAAGAGGACTAAATCGTAGTTTTTTCCTCGTGTATCAAAGTGTAAACATCTACCGACGGGTTATGGAGAGTTTATATTTGTCAGAGGTCCATTGACCTCATTGACAAAGGCAGAGGAGGTCAAAGAACTGCCACTATCCATCTGTTTATTTCTTTTACATTATCCAATTATCTTTAATTCCTAGACTCAATCTACTGAGTGAAATCTATCTGTCTTCATTTTATTCATATATCTTTGTCTATCTGTCTCGTTAACAACTTTGTTTATCTTTCTTCGAGTATTATTTTATCTGTCCATTATTTCAAATCCTAAATCCTCCCTTTCTTTGTCAACGTGTGTGTTTGTGCGTGGTGTGTGTGTGTTTGAGAGAGAAGGAGAGAGAGAGAGGAGAGATGAGGAGATGATGAGAGAGAGAGAGAGAGAAGGAGAGATTAGTGTGTGAGTGTGTTTGAGCGTGTGTGTTTGTGGTCAATCTATGTATCTGTCCGGTTGGCGGTTCATTTGCATATTCTGTCTCCGCTTTAAACGATTTCATTTTGCTCTTCTTTTTTCCTCTGTCTTCGAGTTTAATTGTTCTTGTCGTTCCTTTTCACGAAGTCCTGGTCCGCACTGTCTTGCCAGAGTGAAAAAACCTTGATTTCCTATTTTTTTCTTTTATGCTCTCTCTCTTCCTCTTCTCTTCTGTAATTTCTCTCTCTTCCTTCTCCTATACCCTCTCTCTCTCTTTAATTTCTATCCTGATTTGAATCAACTCTTCCCTTCTCACTGTTTACTTCATCCTTGCCTCACCCCTCTCCTATTCTCTCTACCTTAAACCTCTCCTCATTCATCCTCTTTCGTCTTTTCCCCTCCCCTCTCTCTTATCCTCACCCCCTATTATACATTATCCCCTTTTCCTTCTCTCCAATTTCTTCCCCCCCTGCTCTTTCTGTCCCCTCTGCCTATCCCTATTCCCTCTCTCCCTTCTATTTCTCTCTCTGTCCTCTCCTTTTCCTATATCCTTTCCCCTCATCCCCTATTCCTTACTCTATCCCCTCCCTGGTCTTCTATCCCCTGTCTCATATCCCTTGTTTCAATCTCCTGTCTCCTCCCCCTCCCCCTCTCTCTTCTCTCTCTCTCTCTTCTCTCCTATCCTTTTCCTCTCCCTATCCCCATTCCCTCTTTTATACCTATCACTCTCCTATCCCCACTTCCTCTTCTCTCCTCTCCATTCTCTCTATCTTGCTCTCTTTCCCCCCGCCCCCCCCCCTCTCTCTCTCTCTTCTTCTCTCTATCCCTTTCTCCTCTTTCTATTCCGATCCTCTCCCATATCCCCCTATCCCATCCCTCTTTTCTATACCTATCCCTCTCCCTATCCCACTCCTCTCTTTCCTCTCATTTCTCTCTCTCTTGCCTCTTCCATCCCTCTTTTCCTCCTCGTCGGCCTCCTTCCCGAAATTGAACCTGACCATCTGCCCTGATAACCATGACATAGGACGCACCCCCCCCCATAAGTCATCAGGTTTACCCTCATTCTTCTTTCTCCTTTTTCTCTTCGCCTCGTTTTCTCCTCTTCTGCTTCATCGGTGCCCTTTCCGCGGCTTCTAATGATGACCTCTTTTTTTTTTCTTTTTCTTTTTTTTTTTTTTTTCTTTGCGTTATTTTTTTTTTTTTTTTTTTTTTTTTTTTTTTTTTTTTTATTTATCATAGTCTTAAAGGTTTTCTCTGTGTGTGTGTTTTTGTTTTCTTTCTATCTTTTCTTTTTCTTTCTTTTATCTCTCTAATGATTGTCGATTTTTTTTCGCTCATCCTTTTTCTTTGTACCCTCTCTCTCTCTCTCTCTCTCTCTCTCTGCTCTCTCTCTTCTCTCTATCTATCTATTATCTATTATCTATCTAACTCTAACTATCTATCTATCTCTCTATCTCTCCTCTCTCTCTCTCTCTCTCTCTCTCTCTCTCTCTCTCTCTCTCTTCTCTCTCTCTCTCTCTCTTCTATCTATCTATCTATCTATTATTTATCTATCTATCTATCTATCTTTCTATATATATCTATCTAGCATCTAATCTATTTATCTCTATCTCTATCTAACTATCTATTTTCTATCTATATCTCTATCTCTTCTCTCTTCTCTCTCTCTCTCTCTCTCTCTCTTCTCTCTCTCTCTCTCTCTCTCTCTCTTCTCTCTTCTCTCTCTCTGTCTATCTATCTATCTATCTTATCTCTCTACTATAAATCTATCTATCTCTATCTCTTTATCTATCTATCTATCTATCTATCTATCAATCTCTATTCTCTCTCTCTCTCCTCTCTCTCTCTCTCTCTCTCTCTCTCTCCTTCTCTCTCTCTCTCTCTTTCTCTCTCTCTTTCTCTATCTATTCTCTATCTTCACTATCTTTCTATCTTTCTATTCTCTATCTATCTATCTATCTATCTCTCTCTCTATCTCTATTTATTACCTATCTATTACTATCTTCTGTCTTCTCTCCTCTATATCTATCATCTATCTCTTTCTCTCGCTCTCTCCCCTCCCTCCTTCCCTCTCCCTCCCTCCTTCCCCCCCTACTCAAACCCCACCCCCTCTTCTCTCCGACTTCCTCTTTTCCAATTTTCCTCACCGATCCTCCATCTCTGATGAATCTTCCTCTCCCTCCCTCCTTCTTCCCCCCCCCCCTTTCCCCTCTTTTTTTCTCTTCTTGATTCCTTACTCCTCACACCCTCTCCAGTTCTAGCTTCATCTCACGCTTCTTCATCCTCTGTGACTACAACTACTTTAAAAATAATTACATCCACAATCATATCGTACTAGTACAATAAGATTAAAATAAAAGATATTAAATTCTTTTTACGATGAATTATCCATATCTCAAATAATTATAAATTAATATGTAAACTAAAACTCTTAATCCTAATAAACTTATTTTACCTGCAAATTAATAACTGTACTAATTTTAATACAAATGATACTATAATTTATTTTTTTAAAAAAAATTGTTATTATCATTACTTTTCAAAATATCATTATTACTCCACATATTAATTTCATATAATTATTATTATTATTATAATTATATCCTCAACCATTAATATTAATACAATTATTATTCTTAATGTCCCTAACGATCATAACATTATTATAATAATACTATATCATATTTATTATATCATTATAACCTTAAACTATATAAATTCTATCTTATTATTCTCCTTAATCTTATTAATATAAACAATTACAATATTCTTAATTTATCATAGTTATTTTATCATCATCATCATTACTATATTATATTTTATTACTCTACTTTTCTCCTATTAATATTATTATTATTAATACAAGCAAACATCTAATTATCATTACTATAAAATAAGTACTTTAAAAATCAATATTTATCTTTATTTTTCTTATTAATAATATTCTTACTATCATTATTTTTATTATTATTATCATTTTTTCATATCATATCATTAATATTATTATTTTATTCTTTTTATTATTATTATTCTTATGATTATCATTTTTATTATTATTATTATTATTATTATTATTATTATTATTATCATAGTTATCATTATTATTATTATTATTATTCATTACTATTATTATTATCATTATTATCCTTAATATGTTTTCATTTTCATTATATTACAATTTATTATTTGTTAACTATATATCATTAGATCTTATATATTAATATGTACAGCATAATTTCATTATTTTCATTATAACTATCATTAATTTTATAATCATTTTATTATTATCATTATAACCAATTGTTACAAAAGGCTCATTTTATATTATCAATTATTACTAATCTTTTCATTATCATTATTATCAATATCATTGCTTTAATTAGTTTTCTCTTATTATTTTAATCATTATCGTCTCATTACTAATTCTTCATATTATTCATCTTAATTTTCATTATTATCATTGATTTTTATTTTTCATATTATGCTTTTAATCATTATCAACTATCATTGTTATGTTATTATTGTTTGTTATTATTATTAACATTGTACTAATTTTCGTAATCATTTATTTGCAGTAAAAATTTCCCCATTAAGATTATTATTACTATTTTGTTATTATCCATTACTATTTTCATAACTATAATTGTTATCATTGTTATTACTTTTATCTTTATTGTATTATCATTATTATATTATTTAGTATTATTATTACCGAAATATTATTATTACACCATTATTATCATTTATTTTTATTATCATTATTACCCTTGTTGTTTATATTATAATTATGATAAAAAATCATAAAATTATAAATCTTTAAATGAATTAGTAAAGATAGCATTAATTATAATGTGATGATAATAATAATAATAGTATAATTTAATGATAATAACATAACAAAATAATGATATAAATATAATAATAATAAGAATGATAATAATAATAACTATGATGGTGATAATAATCGTAATAATTGATAATGTAACAATAATGATAATTAGAATGGATAACAATGATAATAAAGTGATATTAGAATGATAACAATGATAAAAAATTTAAAAAGTGATAATTCTATGATAATGAATTGATAAGGATAATAATCATAATAACAATAATTAGTAATAATGGTGATAATTAATAATAATAATAACATAATATTAAAAAATAATAATATAATCAATAATAATAATAATAATAATAATAATAATAATGAATAAAATATAATGATAATAATAATAATGATAAATCTTATAATGATAATGATAATGATAATAATAATATATAATAATAGTAGTTGTTAGTAATAAGATAATGAAAATAATAATAATAATAACAAAAACATGATAATAATAATAATAATAATAATAGTAATGCTAATAATAATAATAATAATAATTAATTAATAATTGGTAATATTATAATAATAATAATAATATTAATAATATTAATAGTAATAATGATAATAATTATAATGGTAATAATAATTGCAATAATAATAATAATAATATTATTATTATTATTATTATTATTATTATTAATAATTATTATAATAATAATAATAATAATATTAATAATATTAATAATAACATAATAATAATAATAATAATAAAATAAAAATAATAATAATAATAATAATAATAATTATGATAGAAATATAGAATAATTATAATCATAATAAAAACAGAAAACAATTATAATATTATTATCAATGTTTTATTATTTAATGATAATAATAAGGAAAATTTTAATAACAATAAAAACAATTTTTAATAATTAATCCTCTTTATTGTTATTTTAATTATGATTATAACAGTAACGATGACAATAATAATAGTGACAACAAAATATTAATAATGATAATAATATTTATTATGTATTATAATTATTATTAATTATTATTATAACAAATATATTAATAATACCAATAACGATAATGTTTTAATAATGATTATTATTTATTGTAAAAATTATTACTATATTTATCATTTTTATAACATTCTATCAATGACATGATAAATACTAAATTATATTATTATCATTCATTTTTATTCTTCTCATTATCATATTTCTTTACATCATAATCATTATCATTATATTATTATTATTAATGTCTTTATATTGTTATCATTATTTGATTATTATTATTATTATTATTATTACGATTATTAATTATTTTCATTATCATTATTATCAATTATTATTCATTATTATTATTATTATTATTAATTATTATTATCACTAATGTTTTATTATCAATAATTAATTTATCATCATCAGCATTACTATTATTAATACTATTATTATCAATATTACTCTTATTTCTTCATTATTATGACTTGTTTGTTAATTAAATAATATCATTATTATAGATAATTTATTTATTTATAATGGTTGTTTTATTTTTTATCATTATCATAATTATTTACTATTATTACTCAATATTATCATTATTATGTATCATTATCTTATTATTATTATTAATAAAATTAATATTATCATTATTATTATATCATTAATCATTATTATTATCCTTATATGTTATCATAATATTACTATATTATTAATATTATCATTATTATTATCATTATCGTTATTACTACATCTCTATTATTATCATCATTATCATTATTTTCGTCATTAGAATTGTTATCAATATCAAATTCATGCATATTTATTAATATCTTTAGTATAATACTAATTTCTTTATTAATTTTCATTATCTTATATAATTTAATCCAATGGTATTCATAATCAGTATCATTATCAATATGCAATTATTATTCAGAGACTTATTGTATTATTATCATTATTACAATTCTTGTTTATGATCATTATTATTATAATGATTTTATATAATATATTATCCTTTTTTCTTTCTATGATTATATTTATTAATTATTGTCATTATTCTACTATTCATATTGTTGTTGTTGGCTATTACTATAAATTATTACATTATTATCCATCAACATTATTATTGACCATTATTTTTATAATTGTTTTATTAATAATCAAAATTACTATTTATTTTGTTGTCCCCATCATTATTGTTATCGTTAAAGTTACTGTTATTATTATTAACATATAATGGATAAAAGCATAACAAAGCTTAGAGTAACAAGAAAAGATAATGATAGTAATTGAATGATAATGATACTTTGATGATGAAATTTTTAAATGATAACAATAATAGCAATGAGAAAATTAGATAAACAAAATCATAGTAGATATAATATTAGTTATATTGAACAATAATACTAACAATAATAATAATAATATAATAATTAAAGAAGAACAGGAAGACAGAAAAATAATATATGTAAGAATGATAATGATAATAATACAAAAGCAATGCATAATGATGATGATAATGATAATAAAGATGAAAATGAGAATACTACTACTACTAAGAATAATAATAATATAGTAATAATAATATATAATAAAATAGGTATAATACTAATAATAATACTAATAAGTAGATAATATACCATATTAT
>NC_061830.1:31888995-31891495 GCF_019202785.1 Penaeus chinensis
GATGACATGATTCCCAAATGAGTGTCTAATATGCGAATGCACTTAATAACCAACGTTGCCTAAACCTGCTACGAACCCTCATAATTCATTCACTGATTTAACGTACGATAAAGTATAGAATATGTAGCGAGAAGCGGCACATCGAGGGTAACTGACATCCCCTATGTCCCACTCAAACACCAATAGCAATATATCTCACAGAGCAATTGCATTCAAGCATATTCATGTAAACAAAGTGCAGTTGCAAAATTAAATCGAGAATGAAGGAATGATTGGCATGAAAGAGAGGAGAGAGATACACAGAATGTGAAAGAGAAAGAGGTAACGAGAGAGAAGATAGGGGGGGGGGGGGGCGAGTGAGTGAGGGAGGCGGAAGAGAGAGAGAGAGCGAGAGAGAGAGAGGGAGAGAGAGAGAGAGAGAGAGAAGGAGAGAGCAAGAAACACAGACAGACAGTCACACAGAGACAGAGATAGGAACAAACCTAGAAATACTAAAAAGCAAACAGTCACAAACGACAAGCAGACAGACAAATGAACAGACAGACACTCTGAGGACAGGCAGAGGGCCAGACAATCAGGAACGCAGAGAGGTCACGCAAAAACCAAACGCATCCCAGCTAAAGCTTTTACAAGAGTGATTCATCGATTCCCTCATTGATTGCTTGCCATCAATTCTATTTTCTCTTGCTGTGCAATATTTTCATTGCAAAAATATTTGATTCACTTATATTGTAACTGCATACCATTGATATACTATTATTAAATACATGTATCTCCATGAGCGAAAACCACATATAATGCAAAAAAGCAATTCTGTCTAACATGCCAAAGTGCGAGTACATATACATGTGTAAACATATATGTACACACACACACACACACACACACACACACACACACACACACACATATATGTATGTGTGTGTGTGTATATAAATGTGTGTGTGTATATATATTTATATGTGTATGTGTGTGTGTGTGTGTGTGTGTGTGTGTGTGTGTGTGTGTGTATACATACACACATATTTTTTTTTTTTTTTTTTTTAACAGCCACTCATTCCACTGCAGGACATGGGCCTTTCTCAATTCACTATTGAGAGGTTATATGGCAGTGCCACTCTCGCCTGATTGGATGCCCTTCCTAATCAACCGCGGTAACCCCTACGACATATATATATATATATATATATATATATATATATATATATATATATATATATATGTATGTGTATATATATATATATATATATATATATATATATATTTATATATATATATATAAATATATGTATATATATATATATATATATATATATATATATATATTTATATATATATAAATATATATATATATATATATAAAAATACATACATACATATATGTGTGTGTACATATATAAATATATATATATATATATATATATATATATATATATATACATATGTGTGTGTGCGTATATATATATATATATATATATATATATATATATATGGGTATTTGTGTGTGTGTGTGTGTGTGTGTGTGTGTGTGTGTGTGTGTGTGTATATATCTACACACACACGCACACACTGCAGGAAATCGGCATCTCCCAATTCATTATTTGAGAGGATATTTGGCAGCCTCACCCTTGCCTGATTGGATGCCCCTTCTAATCAACCGCGGTTCGGCGCGCTAAACAACTGTGCCACGGCGGCGATTTCCCCTACGACACCTGCATTTGACTTCTCAAGGCGATGTGTCGTTTTCTCGCCGTGATTTCGGGCTCAAGCCAGTAGTCGGAGCAGAGGCATGTGTGAGTGTGTGTTTGAGTGTATGTATGTATATATACATATATATATGTGTGTGTGTGTGTGTATACTTTTTTTTTTCTCTCTCTCTCTCTCTCTACCCCTATCTATCTATCTATCTATCTATTTATCTCTCTATCTATCTATTTCCTCTTTTCTCACTCTCCACACCATGCCATAATCATGAATTTTCATCGTTGCTCATATCTAGAACCAAGATAATCGTGGAAAACAGGTTGAATATATACCAAAGTTCCTCCGTACGATAAACAACATTGCCACGCCCGCATCACTCTGCATTATTGCTGAGTGGAGAGTGAAATATTCCTTGGATCTTGTAAGCCAATTTATGAGACAGAAAAACAGGAAGAATAAAAGAAATGAGGAAGAGAAAAAGAGAGAGAAAAGAAAGAGACTAAATCGTATGTTTTTTCCTCGTGTATCAAAGTGTAACATCTACCGACGGGCTTCTGGGAGAGTTTATATTTGACAGAGTTCATTGACCTCATCTGACAAAGGTCAGAGGAGGTCAAAGAACTGCACTATCCATCTGTTTATTTCTTTTACATCTATCCAATTATCTATACTTTCCCTAGACTTCAATCTACTGAGTGAATCTATCTGTCTTCATTTTATTCATATATCTTTGTCTATCTGTCTGTCTAACAACTTTGTTTATCTTTCCTTCGAGTATCTATTTTCATCTGTCCAT
>NC_061830.1:31898995-31901495 GCF_019202785.1 Penaeus chinensis
ACGATAATAATAATAATAATAATAATAATAATAGTAATAATAATAATAATAATAATAATAATAATAATAGTAATGATAATAATAATAATAATAAAAATAATAATAATGATAATAACATAATTGTAATAATAATGATAATAATGATAATTATGATAATAATGATAATAAAAATAATAATAATAATGAAAATAATAATAATGATAATACCATAATTGTAATAATAATGATAATAATGATAATTATAATAATAATGATAATAAAAATAATAATAATAATAATAATTATAATGATAATGATAATAATAATAATTGTTATAATGATAATAATACTCGTTCTAATGATAATGATAATAGCACGACAATGAAAAAATAATGATAACAAACAAAAGCAACAACAAAGACAAAAGCAACAACAAAAGCAACAATAACAAAAACAACAAAAACAAAAGCAAAAACGACAAAAATAAAAGTAACAACAACAAAAACAACAAAACCAAAAGCAAAAACAAAAGCAACAACAAAAGCAACAAAGACAAAAGCAACAAAACCAAAAGCAACAACAACAAAAACAACAACAACAACAACAACAAAAGTGATAACAAAACAACAACAAAAGCGACAACAAAAACAACAACTAAAGCTACGACAAAAACAAAAAACAACAAAAAGCAACAACAACAAGAGCAACAACAACAGCGCGCGCAAAGTCACAATTAGCAACATTAAGACCTAAAGCCCTTGCAACATCCCGCGAGAACAAGCGGAGATGAAGACAAAGGAACACGAAGAGAAGAAAGAAGGAAAACGAAAGAGATTAGTCGAGAGGTGGAGGGGAAATTAAATTTACGAAAGAGGGAAGTGGAGGAAGGGAAGATAGACAGAGGGAATGGGAAACAGAGAAGATGCAAGAATGATGTTTTTGTTTTATTTTGTATACATGCTTTTTTTTTTTGTTCGTTTATTTATTTATTTATTTATTTACTTACTTTATGTTGTCACTTGAATTTTCTTTTATATTTCAAAATCTTGTCGAGAAACGATAGTAAATAATGCATACAGGTCTATTAGAATTCCGATTGTCTGTTTTTAAAAGTTGTATAGAAAAATATAAATGTGTGTGTGTGTGTGTCTGTACATATGTATTTATATCTACATCTATCTATCTATCTGTCCGTCTATCTATCTATCTATCTGTCTGTCTATCTATCTATCTATTTATATCTATTAATTTATTTATTTATCTATCTATCTATATGTATATACATATATATATATATATATATATATATATATATATATGGTTATATATATATATATATATATATATATATATATATATATATATGTATATAAATATATATATATATATATATATATATATATATATATATATATATATATATATATATATATATATATATATATATATGCGTATATATATATACATATATATATATACATACACATATATATATATATATATATATATATATATATATATATATATATATTTATATATATAATATTAGCAAATGCGTAAATATCGCCGCATTCCCTTCTCCTTCCTCGCAGGAGCCGGCTGCAGCACCGCCGGCGCCCACGGGAAGTCCGAAGGGCGTGCGCGCGGCGCTGCACTCTCCTGGTCATCGCCGCCGCGTTTAAAGGCTTTCCACGTAACTAGCCCAGCACGAGGCGACCCAAAAAGCGCGGGGAAAAAATCCATTGGAGATGAAAAGCCATTTGTGAAAAGTCACTCCGCCGGCGGCAAATATGGCAAGAATTCTGATGTGGCCCTATTAGGGGAGTGCGCCTAGGAGCTTGAGGTTTCCCTCCCCTTCCCTCCACTCCCTCCTCTTTCCTCCCTTTTGCCTACAGTCTCCCTCTCAACGTCCATTCGCCTCCTGCCCTCCCTCCACCTCCTCTTTCCGTCACATACGCCCTCCCGCCTCCGCCCTCCCTCTATCCCCGCCCCCTCCTTCCCCCTTCCCTTACCCCCCTTCCCTTCTCTCATCTCACCGACCACCCACCCTTCCCTCCTCCCTTTACCCATCCTCCCACCCACCCTACACCCTCGCCTCTCCTACATCCCTCCTTCCTCATATCCATCTCACACCCTTCCTACATCCGTCCCCCTCCCCCGTTCCCTCACTCCTTCCATATACCCCACACCCCCATCCTTCCTACACCCCCCTCCTTCCCTCCCTCCTCCTATCTATCCCTCCCCCCCCCCCCCCCACCCTTCCCTCCTCCCTCTCTTCTTTCCCTCCCTCCTTCCCACTCTCCTTCCCAACCCATTCCACGCCCCCCTCCCCCTTCACTCTCTTCCCTTCCCACCCTCCCTCCTTCCCACCCTCCCTCCTTCCCACCCTCCTTCCCAACCCATCCCCCTTCCCTCTCCTCCTTCCTATCCTCCCTCCTTCCCACCCTCCCTCCTTCCCATCCTCCTTCCCAATCCATCCCACACCCCCCTCCTCCTTCCCTCCCTCCCACTACCCCCTCCT
>NC_061830.1:31908995-31916495 GCF_019202785.1 Penaeus chinensis
TTAAATTTTTTGTGTGGTGGGTGTGTATATCCCTTTATAAAAAAACAATATATATACATATATAAAAAATAACATATTTCATATTTATATTACATAAAAAATACGTATAAAAAACAATAAATATAGATTTCGTACCCTTTTAAAAACAATTTTGTTTTTATATAACAAATTTTTTGGTTTTTTGTGTAAGGGGGGTGAAACCCCCTTTCAGCCTAATTCCCACTCCCTTTCCCCCAATTCTCACTCCCTTTCAGGGCCTTTAAATTTCCCCTCACTTCCAGCCTAATTCTCACCCCCTTTCAGCCTAATTCCCCCCTCCCTTTTAGCCTAAATTTCATTCCCTTTTAGCCTAATTTTTCACTTCCCTTTTAGCCTTAAATTTCCTTTCCCCTTTTAAGGGCCCAAAATTTTTACTTTTTCCCTTTTAGCCTAATTCTCACTCCCTTTTTAGCCTAATTTTTCCCCTCCCCTTTTCCCCCTAATTTTTCACCCCCCTTTCAGCCCAATTCCCATCCCCTTTCAGCCTAATTCCCCACCCCTTTCAGCCCAATTTTTCATTCCCTTTTCCCGCCTAATTCTCCCTGTCCCTTCAGCCTAATTCTCACTCCCTTTCAGCTAATTCTACTCTCCATTCAGCCTAATTCGCCTCCCTTTCAGACCTAATTCTCTCACTCGCTGTCAGCCTATTCTCACATCCCTTTCAGCCTAATTCTCATTCCCTTTCAGCCTAATTCTCACTCCCTTTCAGCCTAATTCTCACTCCCTTTCAGCCTAATTCTCATTCCCTTTCAGCCTAATTCTCTACCTCCTGTCAGCCTAATTCTCACTCCCTTTCAGCCTAATTCTCATTCCCTTTCAGCCTAATTCTCACTCCCTTTCAGCCTAATTCTCACCTCCTTTCAGCCTAATTCTCACTCCCTTTCAGCCTAATTCTCACCTCCTGTCAGCCTAATTCTCACCTCCTGTCAGCCTAATTCTCATTCCCTTTCAGCCTAATTCTCACCTCCTGTCAGCCTAATTCTCACCTCCTGTCAGCCTAATTCTCACCCCTGTCAGCCTAATTCTCACCTCCTGTCAGCCTAATTCTCACCTCCTGTCCAGCCTAATTTCACTCACTGTCAGCCTAATTCTCACCCCCTTTCAGCCTAATTCTCACCCCCCTTTCAGCCTAATTCTCACTCCCTTTCAGCCTAATTCTCACCCCCTTTCAGCCTAATTCTCAACCCCTTTCAGCCTCAACTTCTCACTCCCCTTTCAGCCTAATTCTCACCCCCCTTTCAGCCTAATTCTCACCCCCTTTCAGCTCAATTCTCACTCCCTTTCAGCCTAATTCTCACCCCCTTTCAGCCTAATTCTCACTCCCTTTCAGCCTAATTCTCACTCCCCTTTCAGCCTAATTCTCACCTCCCTTTCAGCCTAATTCTCACTCCTTTCAGCCTAATTCTCACCCCCTTTCAGCCTAATTCTTACTCCCTTTCCGCTCAACTTCCTCACTCCCCTTTTCAGCCTAATTCTCACCCCCTTCCAGCCTAATTCTCACCCCATTTCAGCCTAATTCTTACTCCCTTTCAGCTCAATTCTCACTCCCTTTCAGCCTAATTCTCACTCCCTTTCAGCCTTATTCTCACTCCCTTTCAGCCTAATTCTCACCCCCTTTCAGCCTAATTCTCACCTCCTTTCAGCCTAATTCTCACCCCCTTCCAGCCTAATTCTCACTCCTTTCCAGCCTAATTCTCACTCCCTTTCAGCCTAATTCTCATTCCCTTTCAGCCTAATTCTCACCCCCTTTCAGCCTAATTCTTACTCCCTTTCAGCCTAATTCTCACTCCCTTTCAGCCTAATTCTCATTCCCTTTCAACCTAATTCTCACCCCCCTTTCAGCCTAATTCTCACCCCCTTTCAGCCTAATTCTCACCTCCTGTCAGCCTAATTCTCACTCCCTTTCAGCCTAATTCTCACTCCCTTTCAGCCTAATTCTCACTCCCTTTCAGCCTAATTCTCACTCCCTTTCAGCCTAATTCTCACTCCCTTCCAGCCTAATTCTCACTCCCTTTCAGCCTAATTCTCACTCCCTTTCAGCCTAATTCTCACCCCCTTTCAGCCTAGTTCTCAGCTCAATTCTTACACTCTTTCAGCCTAATTCTCACTCCCTTTCAGCCTAATTCTCATTCTCTCTCAGCCTAATTCTCACTCTCTCTCAGCCTAATTCTCACTTTCTTTCAGCCTATTTCTCGCCCTCTTTCAGCCTAATTCTCACCCTTTTTGTAGGCAACTGAAGACTGCACATTCCTCACCGCTCGATGTAAATACCTCTTTACACTCTTAAAAAGATTTAGCCAAAATAACCTTTCCCTTTATGTTGCATGTCTTAGATTAACAGGGTATAGTGTCTAGTCATGCAAGAAGGTCCATAACGGCTTTCATAAGGTAGGGGGCATAGAGTGTGGTGTAGTGCAAGAGTATAGTGTTGGTTGTGAGGTATATGGTGGCGAGAAATAATTACGTAACATATTTAGAAGGAAGGGGAGGGGAGAGAGAATTGCAGATAAACAGGAACAAAGAAGAAGAAGAAAAGAGAGGAGGAGGAATGAGAGGGAAGAAGATGACGAGTGTGAGACGGAGAGAGAAAAGAGCAAAAGAGAGAGGGACCAAGCGAAAGAGGGGAGGAAGGGAGGGAGAGATACAGACAGAGAGAATGTGGGTGAGGAGTAATGTGAGTTGAAGAGTAGGAAAGAAACCTTATGAATCTGAATAAGGAAAGTAACAAGAGAGAGAGAGAGAGACAGCGACAGAGGGAGACAGACAGACAGAGAGAGAGAGAGAGAGAGAGAGAGAGAGAGAGAGAGAGAGAGAGAGAGAAGAGAGAGAGAGAGAGAGAGAGAGAGAGAGAGAGAGAGAGGGGGGGGGGAGGGAGGGAGGGAGAGTTAGAGAGAGAGAGAGAGAGAGAGAGAGAGAGAGAGAGAGAGAGAGAGAGAGAGAGAGAGAGAGAGAGAGGAGTGAAACATTTTACAAGTGAGACAGATAGGCATAGAAACAGCCATATAGCTAGCAGACATTCAAAAAAAGGTAAATGAGGGACAGAAAAATATAAACAAACAGGAAAAAAGGGAGAGATAAAGAGGCAAACAATCAACAAACTACGTAGAGATAAACAGACAGAGAGCGAGAGAAATTGAGAAAAAAGAAAGAAACAAACAAACATACAAGCAGAGATAAACAGTAAACAAGAATATCCAAAAGAAAACGGAAAAGCAGACAGACAGATAGACAGACAGAGACACAAAACTCCAGCCGCACATTTTCCAAATTCATGCTAAAGCGGCATTAATGCAAGCGTAAACACCTAGAAAGATCGTTTTAAATTTCGGGGAATATGTAACAGCATTAAAGTGAAAATAATTTCGCTCGTATAACCTGCTTTTAGAAAATTATTTCATAAGGTATGCTGAATTTTTTAAGTCTATGTCTGTATCACTGTATGTCCGCTGCTTTTACTTTATACATGTATGCAGTTGTGAGCCCATATCCAAGTCTAACATTTTCCATGAAATCTAAAATGTAAACACGTGTGTTTGTGTGTGTGTGTGTGTGTGTGTGTATGTGTGTGTGTGTGTGTGTGTGTGTGTGTGTGTGTGTGTGTGTTTTGTGTGGGTGTGTGTGTGTGTTTTGTGTGTGTGTGTGTGTGTGTTTTGTGTGTGTGTTTTGTGTGTGCGTGATTGCGTATGTGTGTGTGTTTTGTGTGTGTGTGTGTGTGTCTGTGTGTGTGCGTGTGTGTGTGTGTGTGTGTGTGTGTGTGTGTGTGTGTGTGTTCTTGTCAGATATGAGTATACATGAATAAGCTTACAGATACTCAGTGACACGTGTATGACATGTGTCCACTTACACAGACAGACTAATGAAATGAATACGCATATGAATTTTAATCTAATCTTGACCAAATAATGAATGTACTAATCTAAATCTGTAGACAAAAAGGCAGGCGTTTTTGCTAATATGTTAATTAGCAAATGTCTCTCTAATCTCGAAAATGAAAGAAGGTAAAAATAAAAAAAAAATCTGTGAGAGTTCGCTTCGATGTAATTCCTCTATTCAAGGGACCATAAGTGCGCGTGAATAACATGAGCGATATTCGTGTGCGTATGAGTATCCTCAACATTTTACTCCGACGTGAGTAAACGTGTTTATGAGTAAATTCGAATGAGGGATTTTACGAGGATTAATGTGTACATAATTTTAGTGTCCTTTCTTCATTTTCCTTCTTTACCCCCCCATCTACTCAACCCCCCCCCGGCCACCTACTCACCCCCCCCCACGCCCACCCACTCACCCCCTCCCACGCCCACCCACTTCTCTTTGTCCCTCTATTCCATTTTCTCTTCCCCTCACTCTCCCTATTTCAGTTTCCACTCCCCTCCCCCACTTATTTCCATTTTCCTCCTCTCTTCCCCTTTTTCACCTCCCCATCTTCTCCTCTTATCTCCACATTTCACATCCTCCTCCCCTCTGTCTCCCTATTTCACCTCCCTTCCGTCCCTCCCTCCCCTGTTTCATCCCCCCCCCCCTCCTCCCTCCTCCTCTCTTTCCCCAATTCCACTTGCCTTTCCCTTCTCTTCATCTATTTCACCTTCCGCTTCCTCCCCCGATTAATCCTCCCCTATCTTCCTACCCCTCGCCCCTATTTCATCCCCCTATTTCACAACCTCCTCCACTATCTTCCCCTCTTCCAGCTCCTCCTTTCTCCCCCCTATTTCACCTTCCTTTCCCCCTTTCTTCCCCTATTTTCACCTTCCCTTCCTCTTCCTTCCCCGCTTACACCTCCCCATCTCCTCCCCTTGTCTCCCCCTAGTTCCCATCCTCCTCCCTCCCTCCTTCCCCCCTATATCCCGGAGTGCGAATAAAATGATATACAACAAGTCCTTCGAGTTTCCCAAAGAGGATGATGACCCGATTTCCCAAGTTATAATGAGATTCATAGAGTGTTACAGATTGTGCATTATTGTGTCGACGTCTCTCCCCCTCGCCGCTTGTTTATGTAGACTGCTTTGGAAGGGGTTCGGTTCGGTTCGGTTTGGTTCGGTTCGGTTCGGTTAGGACTTTCGGGGTTCTGTTCGGTTCGGTTCAGTTCGGTTCGGTTAGGACTTTCGGGGTTCGGTTCGGTTTCGTTGTTTCGCTTTGATTCGGGTTCGGAGTTTCGGTATTCGGTTTCGGTGTTTCGGTTCGGTTTTCGTAGTTTCGGAGTTCGGTTGCATAGCTCGGTTTTGGTTTCGGAGTTGGGTTCGTTTGGTTTCGGGGTTTGGAGCTTCGGGGTATTGGTTTCAGGTTTCGATTCCGGGGCTTCTGAAGCTTCGAAGATGAGTCGTAGAGTCAGTGTTTGCTGTTCCGGAAAGTTTGGATTGCGTTCTGTGGCTGGGGTTTGGCTGATCGTTTGTGTGTGTGTGTGTGTGTGTGTTTGAGTGCACATGTGTGTGTGTGTGTGTGTGTTTGAGTGTACTTGTGTGTGTGTCTGTGTGTTGTGTGTGTTTGAGTGCACGCGTGTGTGTGTGTGTGTGTTTGTGTGTGTGTGTGTTTGAGTGTACGTGTGTGTGTGTGTGTTTGAGTGTATGTGTGTGTGTGTGTGTCCGTATGTGTGTGTGTGTCCGTGTGTGTGTGTGTTTGTGTTTGCGTATCCGCATGTGTATGCTAGAGTTCGCTTTTAATGTCCCAAGACTGAAAAAAATATAAGTCTGAAAGGAAATAAAAATAGTGGCGTGTTGCCAACAAGAGAAAAAATCAACGCGAAGTTTGAGTATGTATAACCATCCAAAAGCTTGTAAAGAAACTCACGTGTATTATCATTTGTTTCTCGTTTATTCCTTCTGCACATTTCAACGTCAGGTTTTGAAGAACTAAAAACAATTACATTTTTGTAGTGATAAGAGCGATATTAGTTGTATAGATGATAACAATGCTATTATTACATTAACGCTAACAAAACTGAAAGTAATAGCACTCATCACAATGTACTCATACCCATGTTAATAATATTGCTGTAATAACATTTCTCAATCATAACTCTGCTGGTGACTAACCATTCTTACTCACAGCATGACGAACTACCAAGATATGTGAATTATTTGCATTCTCGCGACAAGTTAGCAACACACACATGTGGTCACATTTTTCGCACATCTGGAAGACACAGAAATGTTATCCTTTATGATGGCAACGTTTGAAGACTCACTCCATTTTTTTTTTTTTTTTTTTTTTTTTTTTTAGGGATAAAATCTCTCTCGGTCTCTCTGTTTCTCTCTCTCTCTTTCTCTCTCTCTCTCTGTCTATCTATCTATCTATTTATCTCTCACTCTCTATGTGTCTTCCACCTTCTCTCTATCTATCTATCTCTATCTATTTATCTATCCATCTATCTCAGTCTCCCCCCCCCTCTCTCTCTCTCTCTCTCTCTCTCTCTCTCTCTCTCTCTCTCTCTCTCTCTCTCTCTCTCTCTCTCTCTCTCTCTCTCTTTCTCTTTCTCTTTCTGCTCCCCAACCGTTTTACCCTCTTCTCTCCCTTATTTCATGAATGCAACATTCTCAAGCAATCTAGTCATATTTTGCTAATGTGTATGGTAGATAAGCGTGTCAGTTTCACTTAAGTGGTGGTGCCATATCTGTTCATAGACATAAGAACCATATCGTGTTTTGTTATGTTCTTCTTGTTCTTCTTTCTTAGTTAGGGGTTAAGGGAATGTGGGGGGGGGGGGGGGTATGTGTTATGTGTCATGAGGTCCTTTTCTTCTGTATGGAGAGAGGCGTGTAGGGGTGAGGAATGTGATGATGCCTATATTAGGATGATGATGGTGATGATGATGCTACGGGTATGATATTTAGCTCTGTCATTTTTTTTTTGGATGTTTTTTTTTTTGTCTTTCTGTTTGATTTTTCATTGCTGTTATAATTATATGGATAGATAGATAGGATGATTGATAGATAGGTGAATATATAATGTTATATTGTTATGGTCTATTGGTATGTCATGTCATCATTGTCACCATCATCATTATCTTAAACGGTTATCTGATTCACCATAACTGTTATTTAATTTATTATTTCAGTTCTCAACCGTGATTTTCTTATTTTTCTACTCATTCATCATGATCATTTATATAATCATCATAAAAAATATTATTATTCCTTTCTGAAGGGAAATGATAGTATTAATAACATCCGCACTGATAATCAATGGAATAATGCCATAAGGCGTAATAGAGAGAGCCATACTTACGCAAAAGGAATGGGAGCAATAACGGAAGAAAGGCGATGTATGGAAAGCATAAAAGGGGAGAACGGAGAGGAAGAGGAAGAGAGAGGAAGATCGGACCCTACAAAAGAAGGGAATTAAGAGAGTTACCCCTCTTGGGTTCTAAAATTACTCGTTTTTTTTTTTTTTTTTTTTCCTCTCTCCACTTTTTCTTATCTTTTCGGCTACAGAAATGGGAGCCAAAGCCGATTGCAATTTGTCTTT